>NW_025351466.1:0-8350 GCF_016433145.1 Gracilinanus agilis
TCTCTCTCTCTCTCTCTCTCTATCTCGTCGACTCTATCCCTCCTCAAAAGTCTAGTTTACTTATGTCCCTTGTCTCCCTAATTCACATACTCATCTGAGTCCTACTCTTATCCTAATCCCATGTGCTCCTTTCTTTATAAGTTAAGAAGATTTTATATCCAATTAGATGTACATGTTATTCCTTCTTTAATCCAGTTCTGATGAGAAGGTTCTTCCATTCATATGTCTTTTGTATGAGATCATTTGCTCTCCTGCCCTTACTCAATTTTTACATCTCCTTACTCCATCATTTTACTCCTTACTCATTTACCTCTCCTTACTCAAATTTTTTTGGCTCAAAGGAACATCCCATTTCTTTATATATATGTATATATACACACATATCTTTATTGCATGTATATATGAATGTATAATTTTCCTCTATATATGTATATATTAATATATGATATGAATGTAGAAGGTACTAGAAAGGGGGTTTTGAACAACTTCCTGTGGAAAGAAGGATTTTAGCTAGGATTTGAGAGAAGCATGAGAAGGAAGATATGAGGAAGGAGTGTTTCAGGCATGAGGAGAGTGCAGACTTAGAATATCATGTGCAAAGAAAAATAAAAAAGCTGTTGTTGAATGCAATGCATAAGAGCAGATGATGATAATGATGATTACTTATTCTTCTCATCTTTACATTATCACATGATAATATTATCACTATTCAAGTTAATAAGTATTTATTATATAAAACGCATTTCTTATGTGCCAGGCAATTTGATAATTGAGTAGCACACAAAGAAAGGTCAAAACAAAACACAAAAGGAGTTCTCAGGAAACCTTATTTATTGTATTTTAATTGTTATGGCTTTTGCAGATGGTTTCTGACTTTATTGGGATAGGGGAACTCCCACTGAGGAAAGTCTTTCTATCAATGCAGATTGATAGCTTTTCAGAACCCTAAAGTCTTAGGGAATTGCTTAAGGGCAGAAAGAGTATATGTGACATAGCCCAGGCTATATCTGAGATGTAGGATTTGAACCCAGTCTTCAATGACTCTCAGCTCACTTCTTTATCTACTCTACCATGTTGCTTCTCAGATTTGAATTGTTATTATTATTATGATTGGTGTTGGTAGTTGTGGTAGTAGCAGATAAGTATCCCATGTCATCTTTCATATATGCACATGGGTAATTACATATGTATGTATGTTTTTACACACCAGCATATAAATCCAGTAGGACCCCTTAGGTTTAGAACATATATTCCAAGACCTACCATGGATAGCTGAAATTGCAGATATAAGTTAACACCTGCTTGTGATCCATGGACAACTGAATCAAAGGATATGAGAGCACAACTGCATTACCAGCACCACTACTCTAAGGCTTTGGAGCCATTATGATAGTAAATAAAGGCTTTCTTAAACAAAGGCACTGTGGTGATTCCGTAGTAAAAATGATCAGCAAGAAAACCAGACTAGAAGAAAGGTTCTCCTGAACTGTTAAATTTTTTTTTCTGGAATATTAAAAATTTTAAACTAAAATTTGTGTGTGTGTGTGTATGGTTAATCTTAGGTAACTGAATCAGTTAATACCAAATAATAGATATGGGGGCACAACTGTATATACAGACATAGACATATATCTAAATATACGCACATAGAATACATCACACACATATGCATGTATACATACATGTGTATACAAACATACATATACTTTTAAAAAAATGGAGTTCACGTGGGAACAGTCCCTAGATCATCCCTCATTCAATCAATAGACATTTATTAAGCACCACTATACTAAGAATATAAAGATAGAAGTAAAACCGATCCTCTCTTAAAGGAGATTATAGTCTGTTGGGGGAGACAGTATATTCATATATGAGTGTATATGCAAAATGAAAAAATATCTTTGATACAGATTCTTCCAACAGTTGTGGGGAGGTAGAAGGAAGGGAGGGAAGATCAAGAAAGGCTTCATACAGAAAGTGATTTTTCTTTTTTTTTCCCCCAAGTGAAAATTTTTATGTATTTTTTCCAATTACACATGAAAACAATTTTCAATATTCTTTTAAAAAAATTTTGAGTTCCAAAATCTCTCCCTCTCCCTCTTTTTATATAGATTATACATGTACATTCATATAAAACATGTTAGAAAGTGATTCTTGAGCTGAGTATTGAAGGAAAGTAGACAGAAATAGTGGAAGTCTGTAATCCAGACATGGGAGAAGGATTATGTAAAAATACTTAGAAAAAAGTTGGAGCATCCTGTGTAAAGAATAGGAAGTAGGCAAGTGTTGCTAATTCATGGAATTTATGAAGGGGGTTAATGTCAGAGAAAATTAGCAAGCTAACAAGAGTTCAGGTGATGAAGATTCTTAAATGCTAAATGGAGGAGTTTATATTTGACTTCAATAGTAGTAGGAAACAGGCAGTTATTGAGTAAGTCAATGCTATGGCAAGACCAGGACATTAGGAAAGTCAGGACTGGTAGCTATGTGGAGGTTGGATTGTAGTGGGAAGATGACACAGAGAGACCAAAGGGAGAGCTTTTTGTAACAGTTCAGTTAAGTCTTGATAAGAGCCTAACATCTGGTACTGACTGCATGAGTGGAGTGGAGAGGAGGGAAGGGAAGGTATGTAAATAATTAGACTTTAAAATGACAAGATTTGAGGACCAATTGGATGGATATATGGGGTGAGTGAGAGTGAAGGATTGAGGATGATGCTGACTTGTGTCTTGCTAGCATTCTTTTCATTTAATGTTTCACCATCATCATTGCTGAAGAATGTGGAAAGGGGTTGAGGAGGTTCTGCTCAGGGGTGTCCAGTGGGATTTTACTGCCTGTCACTCAAAAGGCTAGTCATGTGTGAGTTGAACTAGAGTGGAAGGAAGGGTGAGAATCATGTTTGGTGGAGTAGAGGAATATTGGCATATACCATGGACATCCAAAGAATCATAGACTTGGAAGTTTGGAACCACAAGGGTCAATAGAATCAGGCAGTCGGAAAACACTTATTTTGTGACTATCTGATTCTATTGTATATCTAAGCATAAGATACACAAATGAAGGTAAATAATAGTTCTGGTTCATAAAAATCTTACAATGGGGGAGGCATACAAACAAACATGTTTAAATAAGACATATATGTGTATCAGAAATAATAAATAGAAGGAAGGTACTATCAATTAGGGCGATCAGGAAAGATTTTACAAAAGAAGAGATTTTAGCCTGGAACTGAAGGAAGCCTGGGAAGTAAGGAGATGAGAAGGAAGAGAGTTCCAGATTTGGGAGACAGTTGGTGAAAATGTCTGGGGTCAGGAGAGGAGAGTCAAGTGTCTCTGGACTGCAAAGTACAGCAGGTGGTTTAAAATATAAGAAGTTTTGAAAAGTTGGAAGGGTTATGGAGTACTTCAAAACTCAAAAACAGTATTTTATATTTGATCCTGGTGGCAATAGGGAGCCATTGAAGTTGATTGAATAGAGAGGTTACATAGCCAACCTTGTTATTTTTTGGAAAATCACTTTGATAGATGAGTGGAAGATGGACTGAAGTGGGGATAGATTGGAGGTATAAACGAACTAGTAAGATACTGCAATAGTCCAGGTAGGAAGTGATGAGATTCTGCATCAGGGTATTTGCAATGGCACATAAGAGAATGAATAAACAAAAATGGCAATTGATTGGATATGGGAGGCCATGAGAAAAGGTGAGGAGTCAAGGATGACTCAAGGTTTGAGAGCTTAGATGACTGAGGGGATGGTAATACCTTCGATAATAAAAGGAAAATTTAGAAAGGGAAGAAGACTAATGCATCTAGTTTGGGACACGATGAGTTTAAAATCCTTAGGAGACATCCAAGTGGATCAGTAGAGAGGGAGAAGAGAAAAGGGTCCAGGACAAAGCTTTAAAGGACGTCTATGTCATAAGTGTGAACTGGATTAAGATCTAGTAAAGAATACTGAGAAGCAATGATAAGAAAGGCAGGATGAGAAATAAGGGAGATGTCCTATAAGGAGGAGAGTATTAAAAGTAAGAGTGTTATTGATAGTGTCAATGGCTGTTAAGAGTCAAGAAGGAGAAGGATTGGGAGGAGATCACTAGGTTTGGTAATAAAGAGATCATTAGTAATTTTAGAAATAGCATTTTGAGTTGAGTGATGAGATCAGATTTGAAATCAGTAATGTTATTTTACCAAGAAATAGAGAATGTTAGGGCACTGGGTCCAGGAGGGCAACAGGGAGTTATAGAAAGTTCACCACCTGGTGACAATGTGCAGTCCAGGCAGTGAGATATAGTGGCAGTGGAGCTGACTTTGGAGTTACCACACTTTGATTCACACTAATTTCTGCTTTTTACTGATCTAATGACAATAGCAAATCACTCTACCTTTGTGAGCCTCACCTTCCCTCATCTACGTAACGGGAATAATAATATTATACTACTATATCATTGAGTTGTGAAGCAAGTCCTTTATAAACTTTAAGTGAAAATACACTATGGATGTGTAAGTTGGGATGCTATAGGGTTTTCCTCCATTAAGTCAGATCTCAAACCTTCTTTGGGTTTAGTAAATAAACCATAGTGAATTTCCTAAAATGCACAGAGGCATTTGGTCAAGATCATGACCCATCAGTGTCAGATGCCATATGTGAATCCCATTCTTTTCTAACTGTAAGTTTAGCAATCTGTCTACTATAGCATGTTAACTATATGGTTGACCTTAAATCACCGTACACATGTGAGCTATGATTGTATCTATCCCATCGAGTATCTCACAGAATCATATAATTCAGAGTTGGAAGAGATCTCAGCAAGCACCTAGCTTAACCCATGCCCCTACAAGAATCTCTACCACAGAGTATTGGGCAAATGGCTATTTGGACTGTCATAAAATCTCAAATAAAGGCAGCCTGTTTCATTTGGAAAGCTCTCCTCGCTAGGAAATTGTTTGCTAATATGAAACCTAAATTTATCAATTTGTAATTTTGAACCTTTACTCCCATTTTTGCCCTCTGGTCCAAAAAACCCCATTTTTTTCTCTCTCTCTTTTTGGTAGCAACCCTTCTAATACTTGGACACATCATTTCCCTTCTGAGTCTTGTCTTCTCCATGAACTCCCATTTCTTTGAAGGAATCTTTATATGGGATTAAATGGACATCGTTGGTTGTTCTATGTGCTTCTCCTGTCTTTTGAGCCCTTCTTAAACTGTTCAGTCCTGAACATCATACTCCAGATGTGGTCTGATTGTAACTAGCCACCTCTGAATCTCTTAGTGTCAATTAACTTCTTAGCATTTTGGTCACCATATCATGTTGCTGATGCATATCAAGTCTACTAAAACCCGATATTTTTCTTTGCAGACAAAATGATGTCTAATTATGCTTCTTCTCCATCTCTTATTTGTGCAGGAAATTCCTTGAACTTAAGGGTAAAATTCTATCTGCCCAATGTTGACTATTGGTTTGTTCTAATGGTAACATATATGTCTTTGGTGCTGGGGAAAGGATACCAGCAGTGGAGTAGGAATGTTCAATATGTCTTTATCACTATTGAACTTGTAGTAGTATAATTGGCCTTCATCTTTCCTCTTTCATGGAAGAAAGGAGAACAAGCATTTATTGAGAGCCTACTATCTGAGGCAGCTCAGTGGTTCTGTAGATTGAAAGTCAGGCCTTAGAAATGAAAAGTCATGGGTTCAAATTTGGCTTCTGATACTTCCTAGCTATGTGACCCTGGGCAAGTCACTTAACCTCAATTGCCTCTTCCATACTGTTTTTCTACATTGGAACAAATACTTTTATCAATTTTTAGACAGAAGGTAAGAATTTTTTTTCTTGGTTAACTTTATTTTTATTTTTAAATTTAAATTTAAATTTGGAATATTTTCTCATAGTGACATGTTTCATGTTCTTTCCCTCTCCCCCAAATCCTTCCACCCCCATAGCTGATGCAAAATTCCACTGGGTTATATATGTAGCATTGATTAAGACCTAATTCCATATTATTGATAGTTGGACTAGAATTATCATTTAGGTCTACATCCCCAATAATATCCCCATCAGCCCGTGTTCAAACAGCTGTTTTTCTTCTGTGATTCTACTACCACAGTTCTTCCTCTGAATGTGGCTAGTTTTCTTTCTCATAAGTCCCTCAGCCTTGCTCTGGATCCTTGCATTGTTGCTAGTAGAGAAGTCCATTATGTTTGATTTTACCACAGTATATTGGTCTCTGTGTAAAATGTTCTCCTGGATCTGCTCCTTTCACTCTGCATCAATTCCTGGAGGTCATTCCAGTTCACATGGAATTCTTCCAGTTCATTATTTCTTTGAGCAAAATACTATTCCATTACCAACAGATACCACAATTTGTTCAGCCATTCCCCAATCGAAGAACATTCCCTCATTTTCCAATTTTTTGCCACCACAAAGAGAGCAGCTATAAATATTTTTGTATACCTCTTTTTCCTTATTATGTCTTTGGGGTATAAACCAAGCAGTGCGATGGTTGGATCAAAAGGAAGATAGTCTTTTTTTTCCTTTTTTTTTCTTTTTTTTTCTTTTTTTCCCAAACATTTATTAATATTCATTTTTAACATGGTTACATGATTCATGCTCCTCCTTTCCCCTTCACCCCCCGCACTCCCCCCACCCATGGCCAATGCACATTTCCACTAGTTTTGTCATGTGTCCTTGATCAAGACCAATTTCCAAATTGTTGGTAGTTGCATTGGTGTGGTAGTTTCGAGTCCACACTCTCAATCCTGTCCACCCCGACCCATGCGTTCAACCAGTTGTTTTTCTTATATATTTCCTCTCCTGCAGTCCTTCCTCTGAATGTGGGTAGCATCTTTACCATAAATCCATCAGAATTGTCCTGGGTCACTGTATTGCTGCTGGTACAGAGGTCCATTACATTCAATTTTACCACAGTATATCAGTCTCTGTGTATAGAGTTCTTCTGGCTCTGCTCCTTTCGCTCTGCATCTGTTCCTGGAGGTCTCTCCAGTTCGCCTGGAACTCCTCCAGTTTATTATTCCTTTTAGCACAATAGTATTCCATCACCCACATATACCACAGTTTGTTCAGCCATTCCCCAATTGAAGGACATACCCTCCTTTTCCAATTTGTTGCCACCACAAAAAGCGCAGCTATAAATATTTTCGTACAAGTCTGTTTATCTATGATCTCTTTGGGGTACAAATCCAGCAATGGTATGGCTGGATCAAAGGGCAGGCATTCTTTTATAGCCCTTTGAGCATGATTCCAAATTGCCAGCCAAAATGGCTGGATCAGTTCACAGCTCCACCAGCAATGCATTAATGTCCCAATTTTGCCACATCCCCTCCAACATTCATTACTCTCCCCTTCTTTCATTTTAGCCAATCTGCTAGGTGTGAGGTGATACCTCAGAGTTGTTTTGATTTGCATTTCTCTAATTATTAGAGATTTGGAACACTTTCTCATGCGCTTATTGATACTTTTGATTTCTTTACCTGAAAATTGCCTATTCATGTCTCTTGCCCATTTATCAATTGGGGAATGGCTTGATTTTTTATATAATTGCTTTAACTCTTTGTATATTTGAGTAATTAGACCCCTGTCAGAGTTTTTCGTTATAAAGATTTTTTCCCAATTTGTTGTTTCCCTTCTGATTTGACTACATTGTTTTTGTTTGTACAAAACCTTTTTAGTTTAATATAATCAAAACCATTTAATTTACATTTTGTAATTTTCTCTAACTCTTGCTTGGTTTTAAAGTCTTTCCTTTCCCACAGATCTGATAAATAAACTATTCTGTGTTCACTTAACTTGTTTATAGTTTCCCTCTTTATATTCAAGTCATTCACCCATTCTGAATTTATCTTGGTGTAGGGTGTGAGATGTTGATCTAGACCTAATCTCTCCCATATTGTTTTTCAAATTTCCCAGCAGTTTTTGTCAAATAGTGGATTTATGTCCCAAAAGTTGGGCTCTTTGGGTTTATCATACACTGTCTTGCTGATGTCATTTATCCCAAGTCTATTCCATTGATCCTCCTCTCTATCTCATAGCCAGTACCATATTGTTTTGATGACTGCTGCTTTATAGTATAGTTTAATATCTGGTACTGATAGGCACCCTTCACATTTTTTTTCATTATTTCCCTTGATATTCTTGATCTTTTGTTATTCCAAATGAAATTTGTTATAGTTTTTTCTAATTCAGTAAAGAAGTTTTTTGGTAGCTTGATAGGTATGGCGCTAAATAGATAAATTAATTTGGGTAGAATTGTCATTTTTATTATGTTAGCTCGTCCTACCCATGAGCAATCAATGGCTTTCCAATTGTTTAGATCCAGTTTTATTTGTTTGGAAA
>NW_025351467.1:0-4699 GCF_016433145.1 Gracilinanus agilis
TATATATACTGTGTATATATATATATATACATATGTATATATGTATATATAGTGTGGACTCTCAAGGTGACTAGTTTAAAGGAAAAAAATATTCTTTGGGATATATAAATTCTCGTATCTCTCTAATGTTAAAATATTAACTTTTCCCTGATTTTTTCCCAGAGGTCTTATGACAAATAGACCTCTAACAAGTTTTGAGTACTTCACATAGAAAAATGTAAAGACTAACAATATTCACATTTAGATACTACTATTAGACTTAAAAGTACTCTCTTCACAAACCTGTGATATTCATTATTATCTTCATTTTACAAATGAGAAAACTTAGGCATGAAAAGGTTAAATAAATTGCCCACGACTCTCTAACTAATAAGTCCCAGAACTAAAAGTTGAACCCTAGACCTTTTCCCCTGTAGCACCCTCTGACAATACTTCCCCAGGTAAGATTACTGGCATATGTCGACCTCTGAGTCAGAAAATCACAGGTCCAAATACCAACTCCTGCATTTAGTGTGGCATCATGCAAGTATAAATTTAGACCTCTTCGAGTTTCAGTTTCTTCATCTGGAAAATGGGGATAATATAACCTATATTACCTATTTCGACGATAATGAGGCTTCAATAAAATAATATATGTAAAAGCCTTAGCACACTTTAAAGTACTCTACAAATGTCAGTCATTACTATTAATGAGAAGCCTCCTCATTTTTATCTCCCATCTCCTTCACCAGCTGTCAGTAGAAAGCAAAACCTACCCTCAGAACCACTTGACTCGTCTGTTTATCTCCCTGAAGTCAGTATGAGAGCCAACAGATGGGAACTCACCAGTAATCACACTGCAAGGTTGCCAAATAGGACACCAATACAAGACAGAAATGTGATGTTTCCTGACTGCAGCACACTGAAAGTCTATCCACAAAGGTGATTTTTAAAATGAACTATTTGGTTATTTTGTAGGTCAGAGGCAGAAAATAAATGGTTCACAAACACTTTCTAAGGAGAGGAACCAGATTTCAATGTGATTGAGAAATGTTTAAGAAAATAAATAAAAATATAATAAAACGTAGATAATGTTAATATGTGGTTTTCTGAGTCAATATGCAGCCTTTAAGGATTCTTATGGATGGTTTAATGGCCCCTTTTCTATTTGAATTTAATATCTCTGTTATAGGTAGCAGTATTCTGTTCCTGGGCTCAAGTGAATAATTAGGAAATAAAGGAGGGGACAAATTATATGAAAGACATGGATAACAAGAAGAGATATCAGTCAAATAATAAAAATAGAAATGGATGGAATGAGGCTGTTAATACAGATGGGTCTAGACCAGTGATGGCAAACCTTTTAGGGCTGGAGTGCCAAGCCCTGCCCCACCACCAAGTGCTGGGGGAACCCTGTTCCCCTTTACCCCACGCAGGGAAGGGAGAAAGCATTCCCATTGGGCTGCTGAGCGGAGGGGCAGGTGAAGTGAGGAATGTCCTCAGTGAGTGTAGAGAGGGAGAGGGGAGTGATCCAAGTGCTCCACTCCCCTCCAGCTCTGCCACCTGTGAGCCGCCCACCTAACTCCTGTGAGTTCCCATTGGGCTGCTAGGCAGAGGGGCAAGAGATGTGAAAAAATGTCCTCAGGCACAGTAGAGAGGGGGAGGGCTGCAGCTCTGCCCAAGTCCCTCTGCCTTTCTAGTAATGAACTTTGGGGAGGGCGACTACATGTCCACAGAGACCATTCTGCGTGCATCTTTGGCACCCATGCCATAAGTTCGCCATCACTGGTCTACAATAGAATTCATGAGAGTAAAGGCTCCAAGGACTCCTGTTCATCACTCAAAAGTTGAGCCTTGACTCTCTCAAACTCTACTTCTGTCTCCTCCGAAGTCTCTATAATCAATACCCAAAGTCATAGGCTCAGATGTTTCTCAGCCAGGCATCCTTCAGAGAACTGCCAAATCCTTCTCTGGTAGAGGTGCTACACAAAAAGGGGAAGGAAGTGCATTCAAATTGTTCCTCTTTGGGGCCAAGCTTGGCCATCATAGTTTCACACCAGTCAGTTTTAATTATTTCCTTGTTCTTTCCACATGTGTTAATATAGTTATGTACAATGTTTTCCTGCTTCTGCTTTGCTTCTGTTCATAGAAGTTTCCCATGCATCTCTGCATTAATCATATTCAAAAGACAAGTAAACAATTGTTAGAACTATAAATTTGTCCAACCATTCCAGAAAGCAATTCAGAATTATTGTAAGTGACTTAAATGTTGAGATCCCACTGCTAACCATATGCCTCAAGGAGGTCAGTAATAAATAGAAAGATCCCACATATATCAACAATATTGTACGTACACTTTTCACAGCAGCAAAGAACTAAAAACAGGTTTTCTTTAAATGGAAAGATCCTCTGGTACACTTGCAGTACTGTCATAAAAATGTGATTTATGCTTATAGGTCTTTAAGCATGTTATAAAGAAAGTAATTTGGGAGACAGCGCATTATTCAAAAAACTTTTGTTTTTTCTTCATTAACAGGTAGTGGTTGATTAAAGGGATTTTTTTCATGAGAAACATTGTTTTGGACTCACAAATCCAAACTGTCCAAATCATCTGAGGATTATAGCAGTAACTTGGTAAAATTGGGAGATTACTCTTAATCTAGATGCAATGTATCAGCCTGCAGTCTCCCTGCAGATGTGCAAGCCATACAAAGTATAAAGAGGTGACTTATTGGTTCCACATCCCACACAAAATATATAAATATGAAAAGATACATCTGTACATCTGAACTCATACTATGTCCTGTTGTATTTTTATTAATTAAATATCCCCAAATTACATTTTAATCTTATTCCTTTCCAAACTCAGGATTTCAGCTTCAAGTATGACACTTCTAATTACATAATAATAAAATTTTAGTCTAATGATAAGACCAGAGTAAGCATCTATCTCTATAATGTGACTTGAAGAACTCAGGAAGATCCATCTGACCAAAAATAACTCCCTAATTACTTATCATTGTATCCTAAATCCACCATTAAAGATTCGTTCCTTTGAGCCTTTAAGAGTTCACTATTGGAATGACCAGAAGAGTCAACATTTTATCACCCAAAGCCTTGGGAAATATTACATTTCTAATAATGATAGCTAGCTGAAGAAGCAAAGCCTGACTTTAGTACATAAAGTAGACATTTTAGGGAGAAAGAACTCAAGGAAACCACTTGGATAAGAAATTCAGGACAAAGTTTGCCTACTTCACATTTTTTCCAATATCTTCTTTCTTGTTTTTACTTTACAGAGGAGTAACATGAACAATGACAAAATTAATCCATTTTTTCAGAACAGAGAACCTGATCAGGGCAGAACTGATCTCCAGATTGAGTAGAGCTCTCCCTGGTTCTCTCCTTTTTTCAAGATGAAAAAGTATGCTTTATATGTTTCCTTTTTGTGTTATCTCCTACAAAAATGCCACTGACACGTCAAATAAAAACTATTACAGTTTTTAACCAATTGGATCTGTAAATCTGATTTTGAGATAGGAAAACACCTTGTATCCCAAAGTTGCAAAAATATTTTTGAAACAAGAAAACATTTATCTTTGCAAAAGCAAATTTTAATCTCCCCCATCAGCTATCCACAGAAAGTAAAGGATGAAATAAAACAAGGTATCTTTAGATTCACTTGCATCTTTTATTCCCATTCCTGGCAGCCTATTTGAGATCCCACAAATGGAAATTCACAGTAATCACAATAGGCATGCCTGCAAACATTAGACAGTCATCCTTGTTTCGTACACACTTAATGAATCATAGACCTATTGAATTTTAGAGCTCTAAGGACCCTGAGAGACTAGAAATTATCTAGTCTGACTCTGATTTTATAGCTGAGTCACAGAGGTACTTAAATAACTTGGCTGAGGTGATACAGCAGCTCATTAGTAGAAAAGATAGGATGGAACCCTGATCTCTTCCACATGCAGTGCTTTATGGTCAATGCTATCCAGAGACTGAATGTCTCGAGCAAGATTTTTTGATAAAATCTCAATTGTATACAGATATATTCCCTCCCTTGTGGATTAATTATAATTAACAAATAATTTATGTAATAAAGATCTATGAGACTAAAATAATGACACAGTTCGTTGTTATCTTCCTGATCAATTTTAGCTCTTCTGTATCTGGTAAATCACAATGGTAGGAGGACTGTATACTCTTAGAGGAAGTGAAGAAATAAGTGGAGACTTTCAGAGAGCACGAATCACCATAAATTTTCATATTATACAGTAATGGAGATCAAGAGCTTCTTTCACACATACGTGCAAATATTTAAAGGACAGTGAGAGAAGAGGAGGATAAACTATTTCTTTTTGTGGAAAAGTTGAGATTAGGTTAAATTTCCATCTCTCTCTTGTTTCCTCACAGTACAAATAAGAAGAGCTTAAAAAAGGATTAAGAGAGGAAGTGCCGTGTTTCATTTCAAGAATACTCCAAAAAATTATAAAGGCCTTTCAAATGTAAATTAAATGTCTGTTATATCTAATGTACATTATAGTTATATAATTATCATATAATACCATTCAGTTATTTTATACTTATATGCAATTATAAATAAGATAATTATAATATAACATATTTATAAATAATCACATATTTAGAATTAAATAATTCTAAATATGATGTATAATTTGTAATTATGTTATAATTATAAATATGATAAATA
>NW_025351468.1:0-2416 GCF_016433145.1 Gracilinanus agilis
TTTATATAATATGAATATATTATTTAATTTAACTTAATATATATGGTCATATATATAATATGTAAATAAAATAAAATCTGCATTTCTTAGAGATAAGGCAATTTGTGAAAAACAGTCAATTACAAAGTGTTCAATTTAAAAGGGAAACAAAAGGTTAACATGTTAAACCTAGCATTTCCAGTAGATGGAGATCTATCCCCAATTCCCCTGCTAAATAATTCCAATTCCACCACTTCCCAAGGTAGACTTACTTCTGTGTCTGAGGTGGGGTTATAAAATGGAAATCCAGGCCAATTATGTTGAAGAATTTTTGCATTGTATTGTGGCAAGGACAGACCTGGAATAGCTTATTATAAATTGTACTTGATCTTGGGTTTAATAAAATTAGTCAGATTGTCTGGGATCGGCACAGGGGTTTAAATTTGAACTGAATGGGTTCGTATGGTATCATAGAATTAAAGCCATAAGGGACTTTAGAGACTATCCTCTAATTGTGTGTGAGGAAACTGAATTAGATTAAATGCTTTGGGAAGAGGTGGGATTTGAACCTGGGAGTCCTCTGCCTTTATATCCAAAGCTCTTTTCACTATACCATACTAGTATCCCAGTGCCACAGTTATCTGTAATACTATCTTTAACCCTGACTTATTTTCTTCTCTTGGATTATTGCATATTTCACTGAATATTGCCAAAACATATACAGGAAGAGTTGAGGCAGAAGTGACTATAAAGCTAAATTTAAGACTCCTCTTGGAAAAAGAGTGTGGAAACAATGGCTTGAACACATGCTCTGGAGTTCATTTGAAGGGCAAAGAAAGATTATCATAGACTTTGTGTTTGTTTTAAGTATCTATGCATATGGATCATTGTATGGGAACTTGTATACGCATGTTTTTTCAGCTTCCATGACATTATGTTATTTAGAGCTTTAAATCACCATTTAGTTGTTCTTTCCACTCACTTATCTTTTATTCCTTACTAAAGTATGGCAGCATTTGCCTTCCACAAAAAAACAAAAGGAAGTTTTTATTCACTTGACCCTATTTGTATCTTCAGCTTCAAAAGAAATTCATGTGGTAAATGGAATGACAGTAGCTATTTGGATATATCAACAAAGAATAGCCCTGCAGACTAGTCTTTTCTATGTTTCCCATAAAAGACTGTTACAAGGACTACAGAAATTAGCATAATAATTGAATTGATTTGGTATTATGTCTCAGACTTATATATATGTATATATATATATATATACACACACACATTAGCAAAAGAATGTAGTTATGTTTTCTCTGACAAATAATTGAAGTAAAGTTTAAAGGATGGTAGTAGATATAAGGAAAGGCTGATCTAGATGGTCTAAAGAAGTGGTTCCCAAACATTTTTGGCCTACCACCCCCTTTCCAGAAAAAATATTACTTAGCGCCCTGGAAATTATTTTTTTTAAATTTTAATAGCAATTAATAGGAAAGATACATGTATTAATGTTTCTATCTTTTCCATAAAATATAGTAAAGAAAGGTGTAAATTAGAAACATTGAACTTTGAAATTATGAAACTATTTATTGAACTCAGAAATGCACCTGTGGCTATCACCGCTCCCTGGATCGCTGCAGCAACCACCAGGGGGCGGTGGCGCCCACTTTGGGAATCACTGGTTTAAAGAATGTCAGATTTTTGTAACTGACCAAGTGAAAGTAGTAGAGTTGGTGGTCCAGGATAAATACTTTCCATTCCCATTCCCATCTGCTGTCTTCTCTGCTAAAAGCATCTTTCATTTCTTCTATTTTATTTGCACCTGTTTATATGTATTCTGTCTTCCCTTTTAAAATATATATTTCTTTAAGACAGGTGCTGTTTTGTTTTAACTTTGCACATCTCTGTTATGCTCATTTTATGTTATGTTAGCTTATACCTGGGCAGTTAAAATGCCTTTTGATTAAATGATTGATTATAGTTGAAGAAATATATATATATGTATATATATATATGTATACATATATATGTATGTATATATATTACCTCTCCTTGATATAGAATTATATTTTTATGTTAAAAAGCATGGATTATTTCATTTTTAATCTTTCTATTCTATATATCTAGCACAGTGTCTGAAAAATAGTAGGCACTTAATAAATCTCTGTTATCTCTGGATAGCCTCCTTGCTATTTGTCACACACAACTCTTTATCTTCTACATATTTTCACTGGCCAGAATTCACTTCCTCATCTCTCTCCCAATTTCCTTGGCTTCTTTTATGGGTTAGCTAATGTCTTACCTTGCAAGAAGCTTTTCTCAGCCCTCCTTAATGGTAGTACCTTCTTCTGAGACTATTTGCAATTCAGTTTATTCTCTTTCTCTCTCTCTCTCTCTCTCTCTCTCTCTCTCTCTCTCTCTCTCTCTCCATATATATATATAT
>NW_025351469.1:0-1428 GCF_016433145.1 Gracilinanus agilis
ATACATCTAATGCTCTACTGGAAAGATGTGACAGACCAATGGCATGTAAGGAAAGAACAGGAAGGAATGAATCATCACTTGGCATGTTGGTCCTCTCTAATTCTAGCCCAGTCTTCAGCGTGATAGCCATTTTTCAAGGGTGGCCATGGCTGCCACTTACAATTGATAAAAATAAAATAAATGAAAAGGCAGAAGAGCCCAGAACTCAGGAACAGTACCTCACTTCACTCCCCAATACCTGTTTCCAACCTGCCCCTGCAGAGAGCCACTGTCTAGAGAAGCAAACCTTGTGGAGCTTCAACATGGCAATTTCTAGTAAATGTGCTGTTGCTCCTGCCTCCTCAGGAACCATAGCTACTGAAGACTCAGTAAAGAAAGGTCAGGATGCCAAATTCCCTGGCACTGTATCAAATGGTTCAGTATCAGAAAAGGATATGATTTCATTAATAGAAATGACCCTAAAGAAGTTGCATTCTTTGCTAAGGACCACTATGTCTTCTCATCTACCCCAAAGGTAAACTAACTCTGTCTCTCTGTGTCTGTGTCTGTCTCTGTCTCTTTCTTCCTCCCCCCACCCCTCTCTGTCTCTTTCTCCCCCACTATTAGAATATGAACTCTTGAGGACAGAAAGTTCTTTTTTTTTATTTTTCATTTGTATCTCTAGTACTTAAGACAGTGTTTTATGTGTTTAAAGTTTTAATTAATTTTTTAATGTTTAATAAGAACTTTTTAATATATTCATTCATTTGTGAAGTGCTTACTATGTACTAGATACTGTGCTATCCAAGGAGTATTCTCAAAGTTAAAAAAATGAAATAATTCTTGCTTACATTGAGCTTCCATTCTTTTTTTTAATTGAGAATTTTTATTTAATTAATTGATGTAAAATATTTTTCCATGGTTACATGATTCATGTTATTTCCCTTCCAACCCCCCCTCCAATGCCAATGAGTAATTCCACTGGGTTTTACATATGAATGAGGTCCCATTCTTATGAAAAGTTTAGATCTTTTCTGGTCAACATATAATATATGTCTTGTATAGTTCACTATAGTATTACCTGTCACTGAGTGGAACTGAAGGTCATTAACACCAGTCAGACTTTTCAAAGTCACTGAGGTACCACTCAAGAGAGGAATTTCATCAGTTTTAAATCTATTCCCCCATATCCATAACCAATTATCAATCCTTTATAATTTGTGACTTTTTTCTATCAATATCAACAATAATGTGGTCATATGTTTAAGTTCATAATTCAGACCTCCAAATTATAATGAAATTGTGATAAGGTATCTATGAATATCATTAAACATTCATAACTGAAATATAAAAAGTAAATAAGTAATGATATTAGAACATTCTCTCTCTCTCTCTCTCTCTCTCTCTCTCACACACACACACACACACACACACACACACACACACACA
>NW_025351470.1:0-5261 GCF_016433145.1 Gracilinanus agilis
GGGAGGGAGGGAAGGAGGGAAGGAGGCAGGAAGGAAGGCAGCAGGCAGGCACACGTAGGCAGGCAAGCAGTCTTCCTTTTGCCATAGTATCCACAATGACTGACACTCAGCAAGTGATGATGTTTGCTGAGTGATTCTCTCCCAGTGGGTAGGCACCTCTCCTCTCCCCCCAGATCGCAGGGGCCTGGAGCTTGGTATTCTCGGTGCCTGGCACACAACGGGTGCTGGTTACCTGAGTGGGAGCCCCATCTGGCTCCAGGAGCTCGGGGGAGCCCTCAGTTCCTCAGGCGGGTAGGGAGGGCTAGTGGGGGTGGGTTTGCTCAGTGAATGCCCCCCCACTGTTGAAACCTCAAGTTAAAGGGGGTCGTACATCTCTAGATAGCAAAACGGTTGCCCCCTGAAGCGTCGTCTCCAACCCAAACTAATCAGACGGCAATGTGGTCAGAAGATACAAGAAGAGTCTCCAGTACAAAGCATCCCATTTGGCCGTGCCCAGGCTTTTGGTCCTGGACTCTCGGGCTGCCCTCTCCAGCCAGCACTTGCTCAGTCTTAGGAGAGTGGGGGGGGGGTGTCTTGCGGCCCAGCCGGGGGCCCCTCACAGGTGGCTCTTTCGGGCCCCAGATCTCCCCGACTCCCTGCCCCCACCCTGGCACCACCATCTCTCCAAAAGCCAAGTTCCATTTGGGGCAGGCCCTTAAGGGGTCAGCCAGCACCCCCAACCCCAACGCTCCCCTGAGGCTTCCACAAGGGCTCTGCGGGGCCGCTGACTCCCTTCTGGTAACACAACGCGCCTCTCCAGTTCTTTCCCTCGGACCACTTTAAGAAGACCCGAAAATAGCAGCCAGAAAGCGGCCCCCGAGCCGGGGGGCTCCAGCCTCGCGGTCTCTATTGTTCGGCCGCCCGCTTATCTGGGACTCCCACCCTGGGCCGCGGCTCTCCTTTCCTGTCAGTTGTTCTTTGTATCAATCGTGACTGATCGCCGAGCAGCTGGGCCTGGAGTTGAATCTGGGTCCTTGACATAAATGCTAATATCTGTTACAAGGGCCAGATAGCAGAAGCCTTTGTTCCGGGAGGCGCCCAAACAAGCAGGCATTCCAAATATCTACTCCCCGGGCAGAGGCCGGGGGCCCCCCTTCATCCCACGGGCCTCAAGCGGAATCACGGGTGAGCTTTCCCTGGGAGCCCCACTGGGTGCTTCCGTCCCGATGGGCTGCCCCGAGTGTGCCGGGCCGCGTGCTTGGGTGCCCGTGTGGGAGATGAGGGACCTCATGGCTCAAGTCAACTTCAAAGTAAAAGGAACAGATGGGGTGGCTCAGCGGACAGAGAGCCAGGCCTGGAGACGGGAGGTCCTGGGTTCAAATGGGGCCTCAGACGCTTCCCAGCTGGGTGACCCTGGGCGAGTCACTTCACCCCCATGGTGGAGCCCTGAGAGCCCTGGGAAGTGATGCTTGTATGGATTCTGACTGAGACAGAAGGAAAGAGCTAAAAAAAGGAACTGGCCCTCATCTCGTGTTGGTCCAGGCCGCTCCGGGCCGCTCATCACTGAGGACATACAAGGGGTCTCGGCTGAGCCCGAGTCTAAGTCCCGCCTTTCCTCCGGTTACCTTCGCCCCGAAGTGCCTCTAAAAAGCTCTCCCTGGGCTGCAGCCTGTTCTTTTCAGCGGGCGGCTGTCTTGGGGCTTCGGGGGTTACCCTCACAGGTTACCCCATCGCCCACGTGGAGCTGGTCTGGGCTATTTGGGTGACTTTTCAGGAGGACTGGCTGCCTGTACCTGATTTTTGTCATCCTGAGAATGGGCGGAGAGAGGCTCCCGGAGCCGGACGGCCCACGGGTCGAGGACTCACGAAAGGTGACCCACGACCCCTTCTGAGCCTCTCCAAGCAAAGCGGCCAGGAGTGGGTCCCTGGCCAGGGGAGCTCCTGAGCCTCCAGTTTGGGGCAGAATCTGGTAAATCATAAGCTCTTCTGGTTCGGCCTGCCGGCGCCTCGCCCAGTCTGACCCTTAAAGGCCTCTCCGCCGCCCAGGAGCTGCCTTGCCATGGGACAGGAAGACAAGAGAGTCACCCAAGCAGGGCAGGGAGAGGAGCTGCCCGGGCCTGGGATCTCACCTCTGAAGTGTACAGACGTGGGAAAGTGCCTGCAAGGCCGAGAGGCAGGTGACCAGCCCAGGGGGACCCAGCCAGCATAGGGCGAGCGGACCTGGACCGAGACCTTCTGGACTCCAAGGCCAGCTCTTTAGCCGCCGCGCCACCCGCCTCTCCGTGCATTACGCCTACGGGAGACCCTCCACGAAGAGATGCATCGTTGCGTGAAATTTATTTTCAAGGGAAACGTTTCTAATTTTGGCCCCAAGGGATGCAGCAACGTGCACTAGCTAGCACGGATGTCTTCTGAGCAACGGGACAGGCGAAAAGGTCAGGTGCATAAACAGCAAATGTAAAACTATCTTAAAAATCGTTGCCCGGATGCCTCAAAAGAGGCCGAGCCGCCCGCCAGGAGCCGGTGGGCAAACACGCGCGGGTCACGTGCTCCACGGCCAAGGATTGGGGAGGAAAAGGCACGGGGAGTTAGCAAGAAGGCCCAAAGTCCTAGAAAGGCCCAGGGCTTCCAAAAGGGAGGCCTGAATAAGTTACTGAACCTCTGCGGGCCTTGCCCAGGGCCAGGCTAAGAAGTAACAGGAGAAGCAGCCTGCTCGGCCCCAAACAAAGTGCTCTTTACGAAAAATTAATCTCCTTATTTTAGTTTTATGTGCATCGCACAGAAATGCCAGGCTTTATTTCCATCCACGGGGGTGGGATGGGGGGGAGGTTTACTCAAAACCAAAGGATTCAGGGATCCAAAAAAGTTGGGAGGGGCTTGGGGAGAGCAGTGAATTAATTTCCAAAGTTCCATGAAATATCACAAATAATATGCTATGCATAATTAATATTCCCTGGGAAAATACTTTAGTGAAAATAGCAGAATGCTGCTCGCAAACTGTAATTAAGACGGCTCGTTGGAAATTTGCCGGTTCTAGACAAGTATGTCTGAAAGGATCATTTTGTAACTGAATGCAGTTTTTAATTTTCTTTTGTCTTAGAAAATGGAGACCCCTTTTTATCCAAATACCTGGTTTGATCGCTGCTAGGAAATAAACGCGGCCTCCAAATATTATCACAAAGTTAGGCAAATGGGTCAAAGACAAAAATACTAAAGATAACAGCTTCAATGGAATGCGGATTTTTTTGCACAAAGCACGCGGCCTTCTCAACTTAAGAATTCTAGAAACAGCAAAATTAAATAGCCAAAAAAAAACCCCTCCGGCCTCATTAGAGTGGTATCGTGGAGTGTTTAAATAGAGAGCAGAAGTCCTGCTTGCTACTACAGAAGAAAATATTTGGGACAGAATTTCTGGGGGTGCGCGGCGTTGGAAAGAAAGCACAGAGAAGCGATAATGCAGGCCAGATCCCCCAAAGCAGGTCTCTCTTGGTAAAAATACCCCAGACAAACAAGCCCTGGGCGCCGGGAGGGAAACACACATCGCCCCTGAAACTCGAAAACAATTCCCGAGACTCTCTGAAGCTACTATCAGGAAATCCGTAGAATCAAGGACATTTTCTAGCTCGAACACCAACAAATTCTCTCAAGTATGACCCGGGCGGCCATCCTCCTAAAGCAGGCTGGGTGAGTGCAACTGATGATTTTTAAAAAGCCGCAGCGAGGGAAAGCTCCGAGCTGTGGGAGAATCTGAATGAGCCGAGATAAATGTAAACCGAGCCTTGATATTTTAAGGCCCTACTGTACCTGGGTAGTTGGAAAATTGGGGATAATATTACAAACAGCAGCTGTGGGGCAAGCTGAAGAATCGAGCTTAAAAGAATGTGGAACCGCCCGGCCAGCTAGCAGAGCAGCAGGGACGGCCAGCCTCTCCACCTCGCCGTCAGGAATGGGGCACACTTTGTGAAGGAGGAGCCCAGGAAGCGGCAGACTGTGGGTGATGCGGGCAGAGCGGCCACCCCGAAACATGACAGGATGACAAGATCACGGACTGGGGAGTGGATTGGAGGTCATCTAGGCCAGCCTCTTCCTTTCCCAGTGGAGAAAGGGGATAGAAGCCCAGAGAGCCTGGGAGAAAGCCTGCAGAGGTGAGATGGGAAGCCAGGGCCTTCGCTCCAAAACTGGTACCCTTTCTTTTGTAACCCCCAAATCAGCTTCCATCAGTGGGGTCTGCATGCAGCCTGCTGGCAGCCCAGCCCGTCCCTAAAGACGGTGATGCTGGAGCACATGAGCCAAACACTTCAGGTCCCCAAAACATCGGGTGAAAGTGTCTTACAGTTCCAAACCTGTTTTGCCATTTTAACATCTGACTCAATGTGAAAACAACTACACTTGGGAGACTATTTATACTTTAGGGCACATTCTGACAAGGATGATTTTATTTCCCCCAAAAAAGTATTAAATGATGCTTGGGACGACTGCCAAAAACAACCAACAATCAAAAGAAGGCTTATTCCATAATGTGCAAACTGCCCCCAAACAAAGGAAGTGTGTCTCGAGCTAAAGCAGACATAGCTTAATGTTAAACATTTAAGGCCAGCAGAATCGGAGACGAGCTACCCGGTTTTATTTCAAGGCAAAAAAAAGATTCGTGGGAACATGCCACATCCAAATGAAGAGAAATCTCAGCATCTTCTTACCTAATAAAACCAACTGAACACTAGAATAATAATAAAAGCAACAATAATAATATTTATAAAGCCCCTGAAGTCTTGCATGGTGGTATGCATCTATTCTCTCTCTTTTGTACATCACGATAGCCCTGTGTGGCAGGTTAAGTGCTCCTGTTTCACTCTTTATAGATGAGGAAACTGAGGCTGAATTAAATGATCTGCCTAAAGTCACATAGTCAGTAAGTGTCTGCGGCAGAATTCAAACTCAGGTCTTTAACTGCTACAAAATCAAATGGCAAATGCAGACCCATGATTCCTTCACTATTGGAGAGATGATGCAAACATGTGTTTAAAAAGTTCAACTGGAATCAATACTATATAATAATAATAATGAATGCTGCTATTTTGGGAAAGTCAGTATTTCCAATAATATTTTTCCCAAAAAGGGGGAAGGGGAGAGGGAGGGAGGGAGGAAGGAAAAGAAAGAGGAAGAAAGAAAGAGAGAAAGAAGGAAAGAAGGAATAAAGGAAATAAAGAAGGAGAGAGAAGGAAGAAAGGAAGGAAGGAAGGAAGGAAGGAAGGAAGGAAGGAAGGAAGGAAGGAAGGAAGGAA
>NW_025351471.1:0-26545 GCF_016433145.1 Gracilinanus agilis
AATGTGTTTTATTTTTATTATTATAATAATATAATTATTAATTAATTTCTCCTTTAATTTTTAGGATTTCTAAATTAGTTTTTATCTGGGGATTTTTAATTTATTCCTTTTCTAGTTTTTTTTTTAAATTGCATACCTTATTCACTGACCTCTCTGATTTGTTGATATATGCACTCAGGAATATAAATTTCCCTCTGAGTACTGGTTTGGATGTTCATTCAAAACCAGAAAGGTACTACTTGCATGTAACATAGATATTTTAATGTATTGCCTATACCCCAAAAAGCATATACATTTTTAAGAAACTTTAGGTGGCTCAATGGATAGAGTGCTAGACCTGGAGATAGGAATTCCTAAGTTTGAATGAGGCCTTGAACACTATTATTACTGTGACCCTGGGCCAGTCTTCAATCTCTACTTGCCTTAATCCATTGGAGAAGGAAATTGCAAATTCTTCCAGTATCTTTAGCAAGAAAACCCCAGGGATAGTATGGTCCACTGGGCTATGAAGAATCAGTCACAAATGAAAGACTAAACAACAGCTCTGAGGACACATTCATTTTTAACTAGGGCCTGTAGATCCAAGACTGAGCCAGGTTTTATGGCTTGGTTCTCTGTGAAATTGAATTTCCTTCCTTAGGACTTTCTTTTTATTCAATGACATGAAATAGAGAGATGCTAAACTTGATGACAGAATCCTTTCTATATAACAGAACTCTCATAGCACCTAACACATTTATGCTGAACAATATAATGGTGGTCTGCTATTTCATTATTTTGCTTAATTTTATAATATCCTTTAACTAACAGATGGGACAATAAGAAATTATGGTGTATAACAATCAATTTATAATTTATCCAGTTAACTTCCATAGATTCCATAATAATTGGTAGTTCCCCAAATTACCACATAAATAATTTGTTTACTATCTAAAAAAATTTAGCCATCCTACTAACAAATTGCTGTAGAGTCCCACTGATACCTATTTAGTACTTCCAATATAAATTACAAAGCTCAATTATATAGTCATGTATGAAGTTGACTAGTTTTTAATAAATCATATTTTTCTTTGGGTGAATAACTTTAAGGATTTGCAGCTAGACAGTCACCATATCATCAATATTATTTCCTTTATGCTTTAGCAAATGGATCATTTAAAAAATTATCCACTTTGGGAGGTTGAGCCAAGATGGTGGCATAGTAACAGGAAAATCCTAAAGCTGCTCTGAATATCCTTCCAAACAGAGTTTTAAAAAGCATCTCAAAGGACAGCAGTCAAAGCAGGATGAGCAAAGGAGCTCAACCTCTGAATTCTAGGAGGTGAGCTACACTGAAGAAGAAAACATTGCAGATCTAACCCTGGAGGCTCAAGGCCCTGGCAGTGAGATTTGAAGCTTAATAATAGCACTGGACTCACTCTGTGAGGGTGTGGTGGGACAGCTCAAGGGAAACAGCACAGCAGTGAAGATAGCCTCAGAGCAAAACACTGCTGTAGCCTGCTCAGACCTACCCCTAGAAATCCCAGGCCCTGGAGGTGAAGGTCAGAGCTCTATAATACTAGGCTCACTCCCAGGACCTCTGAAAGGGAAGTGAAGATAGCTTCAAGGCAAAGCCCTGCAGTCAGAATCTAAAATAGAAATGATTGGCAACTTGTAGGACTCTTAGTCCTCAAGCAGGAAAATGAGTAAACAATAAACAAAATGAATAAAGGACAAAAAAGAAAACAACTCTTGACCCTAGAAAATTTCTACCAAGATTAAGAGCAAAAAATAGAAGCATCAGGAGAGGGTGAGAAACAAGCAAGCACATGCAAACTCTCCAAAAAAAAATGAAACTGTTCACAAGTTCTGGAAAAACTCAAAAAGAAATTCAAGAACCAAGTAAGACAGATAAAAGAAAAAAGGGAAGAAAAGTGGGGAAAAATAAATGAAAGTAATGCAAAAAGAAAATAATAACTTAAAAGACAAAATTGGCCAGTTGCAAAGAGAGAAACAGAAACCAAATGAAGCAATAAGTACATTAAAAATGAAAATTGACCTGTTGGAAGAACAGACAAATAAGTCCAATGATGAAAAGAGTGCTATGAAAAGTAGAATAGACCCAATCAAAGAGGAGAATCAAAAGATTATGGATGAGGGGGCAGCTGGGTGGCTCAGTGGATTGAGAGCCAGGCCTAGAGACGGGAGGTCCTAGGTTCAAATCTGGCCTCAGACACTTCCCAGCTGTGTGACCTTGGGCAAGTCACTTGGCCCCCATTGCCTACCCTTACCAACTCTTCCACCTATAAGTCAATACACAGAAGTTAAGGGTTTAAAATAAAAATAAATAAATAAATAAATAAAAAAAAAAGATTATGGATGAAAATCAGTCTTTAAAGACTAGAATTGGGAAGTAGAAGCTAATGATTTCACAAGACATCGAGAAATAATAAAACAAAACCAAAAGACTGAAAAAATTGATGAAAACATGAAATTTCTAATTAAAAAACCAACAGATCTGGAAAGTAGATCTAGGAGAGACAATTTGAGAATTATTGGACTACCTAAAAGCCATGACTAAAAGAAAAAAAAGCCTAGACATCATATTACAAGAAATTATTCAAGAAAACTGCCCTGATATTCTTGAACAAGAGGGCAAAAGAGATATTGAAAGAATCCACATATTACCTCCTCCGTTAATTTCTCGGATTTATGAAAACTCCCTTGAATGTTCTAGCCAAATTTAAGAGCTTCTAGGCCAAGGAGGAAATACTGCAAACTGTGAGAATGAAACAATTGAGATATCATGGAACCCCAATTAGGATTACACAGGATCTGGCAGTTTCCACATGGAAGGACTGCAAGGGTTGCAATATGATATTCTGGAAGGCAAGAATCACCTACACATAAAAACTGACTATATACTTTCAGGGGAAAGTATAGGCATTTAATGAAATAGAAGATTTCCAAGCATCTCTGAAAAAATATAGGAATTAGACAGAAAATTTGATGTCCAAAAACAAAATTCAAGAGAACCACAAAAAGAATCACAATAATAAAAAGAAAATATTTAAGGGCTTAAGTAAGGTCAAATTGATTATATTTCTATATGGAAAAATGATATCTGTAACTCCTAAAATTATTTTCATTATCATAGTTGATAGAAGAAATATATAAATATAGAGTGTGGCATTAAGCTGTTTAGAATGATATGAAAAAAAATGTTATGGGAAAAAAAGACAATTATGCTAAGAAAAATGTGAAGGAAGAGTAATGGGGTAAATTATACCACATAAACAGGTATGTCCATATGGGAGAATACTAATACAATAAAGGAAAAATGAGGGTGATGACAGGTAATATCTAAAACTTACTCTAACTGGAATTGATTCAGAGAGGGAAGAATAGCCAGATTTATTAGGCTATAGAAGTGTATTTTTACAGTTTAGAGAAGTAGAAGGGAAATAAGTAAGGAGGGTGTGGGGAGGGGAGTAATATAAGATTGGAAAAAGTTGGGGGGAGGAAATTAAAAGACCCTAAAGAGAGGTAGGTGCTGGAAAGGGAAGTGAAATAATGGAGGGGGAAAGGGGGACTGATTAAAAGCAAAACACTGGTGTGGAGGGAAAGAGTAAAAGGTGAAAGGGCAAGGTTAAAAGAGGAAATCAAAATGATGGGGAATACACAGATGGAAATCTTAAGTGTGAATGTGAATGGTGGGATGCCCATAAAATAGAAGCTCATAGCAGAGTGGATTAAAAAACCAAAATCCCACCACATGATTTTACAAGAAACACACATGAGACAGGTAGACACACACAGGGTAAAAGAAAGAGACTAGAGCAGAATTTATTGGGCATCAACTGAAAAAAAGAAGATAGGAGTAGAAATCATGATCTCTGACATAGCTTGTAATGGGGATAATTTGAGGAAAGGTATGTGGGATAAGGGAATTAGAAAGAAAGTTGTCAGAGACTTGCTAAGTGAGTAATCTAGGTTACAATTAGGCTGGGATTAGGGAGATTCAGAATATAATAGGGCTAAAGTCAGGAGTATAACACAGAAGGGAAACAGAGATCTTCAGGGAGAGGAGAAATTAAACTAAACAGACAAAACAGCAGGCTTTACAGATTGGGACTTAGACTCAAACACAGGCAGAGGGAAATAGACTATACTTGAAATTAACAACAGGCTTAGTTAATTTCACAGAAAGGGACTTGTATTGAAGTTACACCTTCCTCCAAGATGGATATCCCGGCTTCTCTTCAAGCCCACAGTATGTTGGTTCTTTCCCTCTTCTTCCCTCTCTTATATAACTAACTGACCAATTATAATAATAAGTCTGTTGAAACAACAAAAGGGTTTATTATCTTTAAAGGTTGATGTGTCAGGAAAGTGGTTCAAAGGAAAGTCCTAACAGTTGCCTCAGGAACCTCAGGTGGGGGAAGGGTGGCAAAGATGGAGTCTGAGTAAGGACCAGCCTTTAACTCAACTTACAAAATAAATGATGACTGACTAGTTTCTCTATATCTAATATTGTCAAATAACAATTAACCCTTCACAGATTTTAACTCCTCTCTAATCACTCTCCTTATTAACTCCACAGACATATAAGGTAAGGGAGGGAAGGTAAGAAATAATATTAGGGAAAGAAGATATAAAGGGTTTATCCAAAATAATAATTTCTTAAGTAAATATATCAAAGCTAGGCTAAATTTCAATACTACAGCTAGGTAAGGAGGCAGCTCGGCTGATCAGACAACCTCCCTCCACGGGAGACCCTAATCAACTGTCTTTTCCTCAAGATTTCAAACTCCCAACTGATTTAGAACTCAGCCAAAGCTAGAAAAACTATATGACTCCCACTCTCTATATTACAAGCTAAAGCAAAAATAGAATTGATTGAAAGAGATAGGAAAGGTAATTACATTCTGATGAAAGGCAGTATAGACAATGAAGAAACATCAGTACTCGACATGTATGCATCAAATGCTATAGCATCCAGATTTTTAAAGGTGAAGTTTCACGAAATAGATAGTAAAACTATACTAATGGGGGACCTCAACCTTTCCTATCAGATTTAGATAAATCAAACCAAAAAATGAATAAGAAAGAAGTAATACAAATGAATGAAATTTTAGAAAAATTAAAGTTAATATGTATCAGGAGAAAAGTGAAAAGGGGTAAAAAGGAATATACCTTCTTTTCAGCAATACATAGTATGTATTCAAAGATTGACCATATACTAGAGCATGAAAACATCACAAACAAATACAGAAAAGCAGAAATAATAAATGCAACTTTTTCAAATCAGAATGTGATAAAAATTATAATAAGTAAGGATTCATAGAGAGGCAAATTAAAAATTAACTGGAAATTAAATAATCTGATTCTCCAATATTGGTTAATCTAATTAAAAAAGAAAGAAGAGAATCAAATTAACAGTATCATGAATGAAAAGGATGATGTCATTTTGCCCAAATTATATGATGATAAATATGACAATCTAGGTAAAATCGCTGAATATTTATAAAAATATAAATTGCCTAGATTAACAAGAGGAAATAGAATACTTAAATAATCCCATCTCAGAAAAAGAAATTGAACAAGTCATCAAGGAACTCCCTAAGAAAAAATCCCCAGGACCAGATGGATTCACAAGTGAATTCTATTAGACATTTAAAGAAAAACAAATCCCAATCTCTACAAACTATTTGAGAAAATAATCAAAGAAGAAGTCTTACCAAATTATTTTTGTGACACAAATATGATATCAATCCCCAAGCCAGAAGGACCAAAAACAGAGAAAGGAAACTATAGACCAATTTCATTAATGAACATAGATGCAAAAATCTTTTTTTTTAATTTTTTTAAACCCTTAACTTCTGTGTATTGACTTATAGGTGTAAGAGTGGTAAGGGTAGGCAATGGGGATCAAGTGACTTGCCCAGGGTCACACAGCTGGGAAGTGTCTGAGGCCGGATTTGAACCTAGGACCTCCCATCTCTAGGCCTGGCTCTTAATCCACTGAGCTACCCAGCTGCCCCTAGATGCAAAAATCTTAAATAAAATTCTAGCAAAAAGACTACAGCAAATGACCACATGGATTATTCACTATAACCAGGTGGGATTTATACCAGGAATGCAAGGATGGTTTATTATTAGGAAAACAATCTATGAAATTGACTATATAGATAACCAAACCAACAGAAATCACATGATTATCTCAATAGATTCAGAAAAAGCCTTTGACAAAATACAATACCCATTACTATTGAAAATACTAGAAAGTATAGGAATAGATTGGCCTTTACTAAAAAAATGAACAGTATATATTTAAAACCATAAGCAAGTATCATCTGCAATGGGAATAAGTTAGAAGTCTTCCCAATAAGATCAGCAGTGAAGTAAGGATTACCTCTATTATTTAACATTGTGCTGGAAAAACTCACTGTAGCAATTAGAGAAGAAAAAGCAATAGAAGGTATTAAAGTAGGCAATGAGGAGACTAAACTATCACTCTTTGCAGATGATATGATGATCTACCTAGAGAATCCTAGAGAATTAACTAAAAAGCTAGTGGAAATAATCAACAACTTTAGCAAAGTTGCAGGGTACAAAGTCAACTCACCTATATCATCTACATTTCTATATATTCCAACAAAACTAGAGCTAGAGTTAGAACTAGCAGCTAGAGTTAGAAAGAGAAACTCCACTCAAAATCACTCTAGACCAGTGATTCCCAAGGTGGGTGCTATCGCCCCTTAGGGGGTGCTGCGGCAATCCAGAGGGTAGTGATGGCCACACTTTTTATGTATTACATTCTATTTTGAGTTCAATAAATAGTTTCATAATTTCCAGGAGGTGCTAAATAATAATTTTTTCTGGAAAGGGGGCGGTAGGCCAAAAAAGTTTGGGAACCACTGCAATCTAGACAATATAAAATTTTTTTGGAATTCATTTGGCAAGAAAAACTCGGGAATTACATGAACACAACTACAAAATACTTTTCACAGAAATAAAATTACATCTAAACAATTGGAAAAACATTAATTGCTTATGGAGAGGATGAGCTAATATAATAAGTATGATAATCCTACCTAAACTAACTTATTTATTCACTGCTATATCTATCAAATTACCAAAAACTTTTTTATAGAATTAGAAAAAATTATAACAAAATTCATCTGAAAGAACAAAAGATCAAGAACATAAAGGGAACTAATGAAAAAAATGTGAAGGATGGTGTTCCAGCAGTACCAGATCTTAAACATTACTATAAAGTAGTGATCATCAAAACAATCTGGTACTGACTGGCTAAGAGATAGATGGTTGGATCAATGGAATAGAATTGGGGTAAATGATCTCAGCAAGCTAGTGTTCAATAAACCCAAAGATCCCTGCTTTGGGGACAAGAACCCATTGTTTGACAAAAACTGCTGGGAAAATTAGAAAACAGTATGGGAGAGATTAGGTTTAGATCAACATCTCACACCCTATACCAAGATAAATTCAGAATGGGTGAGTTACATGAATATAAAGAAGGAAACTATGAGTAAATTAGGTGAACACTTGTCAGATCTCTGGGAAAAGAAAGATTTTAAAACAAAGCAAGAGATAGAGAATATTACAAAATTTAAAATGAATAATTTTCATTACATTAAATTAAAAGGATTTTGTACAACAAAATCAATGCAACCAAAATTAAAAGGGAAGCAACAATTTGGGAAAATTTTTATATATTTTTATATAATGAAAACCTCTGATAAAGGTCTAATTACTCAAATTTATAAGGAACTAAATCAGTTGTACAAAAAAAAAAAACAAAAACAAAAACAAGGCATTCCCCAATTGATAAATGGCAAGGGACTTGAATAGGTGATTTTCAGATAAAGAAATCAAAACTATCAATAAGCACATGAAAAAGTGTTCTAAATCTCTTATAATTAGAAATGCAATTCTAAACAACTCGGTACCACCTCACACCTAGTAAATTGGCTAACATGTCAGCAAAGGAAAGTAATAAATGTTGGAAGGGATGTGGCAAAATTGGGACATTAATGCATTGTTGGTGGAATAGTGAATTGATCCAACCATTCTGGAAGACAATTTGGAATTATGCCTAAAGGGATTTAAATGACTGCCTGCCCTTTGATCCAGCCATACCACTGCTGAGTTTGTACCCCAGGGAGATAATAAGGAAAAATACATGTACAAAAATATTTATAGCCATGCTCTCAATGGTAGCAAAAAAAAATTGGAAAATGAAGGGATATCCTTCAATTGGGGAATGGCTGGACTAATTGTGGCATCTGTTGGTGATGGAATACTATTGTGCTAAAAGGAATAATGAACTGAAGGAATTCCGTGTGAACTGGAATGACCTCCAGAAACTGATGCAGAGCAAAAGGTGCAGAACTAGGAGAAAGTTGTACATGGAAACTGATACACTGTGGCACAATCAAACATAATGTACTTTTCTACTAGAAACAATGCAATGATCCAGGACAATTCTGAGAGACTTATGAGAAAGAATGCTATCCACATCAAAAACTGTGGGAAGAGAAACACAAAAGAAAAACATTCACTTGATCACATGGTTCAATGAGGATTTCATTGGGGATGTAGACTCTAAACCATCACTCTATTGCAAATATTAATACTATAGAGATGCATCTTGATCAATGATATATGTAAAATCCACGGGTACTGCCCATTGGCTATAAGAGGGAAAGAACATGAATGATGGGGGGGGTGGGGAATCTTAATCAATTAATTAATTAAAATTTAAAGATGGAGTAATTAAAAATTATAACAAAGCTTATTTGGAAGAACAAAAGATCAAGAATATCAAGGGAAATAATGAAAAAGAATGTGAAGGATGGGGACCTAGTAGTACCAGATCTTAAACTATACTATAAAGCAGTGGTCATCAAAACAATATGGTACTGGCTAAGAGACAAAAGTGTGAAATAATGGAATAGCCTTGGGGTAAATGTCCTCAGCAAGAGAGTGTACTATAAACCCAAAGATCCTAGCTTTGGGGACAAGAACCCATTATTTGACAAAAACTACTAGGAAAACTGGAAAACAGTATGGGAGAAATTAGGTTTAGGCCACCATCTCACACCCTATACCAAGATAAATTCAGAATGAGTAAATGACTTAAATATAAAAAGGGAAATTATAAGTAAATTGGGTGAATACAGAATAGTATACCTGTCAGGTCTATGGGAAAAGAAAGAATTTAAGATCAAGCAAGAGGTAGAGAATATTACAAAATGTAAAATGAATCATTTTGATTACATTAAATTAAAAAGCTTTTGTACAAACAAAACCAATGCAAACAAAATTAGAAGGGAAGCAACAAATTGAGAAAAAAATCTTTATAACAAAAACCCCTTACAATGGTTTTGAATGAATTATTATGAATAAAGGAAGGAAGGATTTCTTAAGCACTAACTATGTGTTAGTGTGGTTAGTGTGCTAAGATATGGAAATACAAATAGAAAATTTCCTGTACCTAAGGAGTTCACATTTTAACAAAGGAGACAATACACATGCAAGGTTTTATCTGCAAGCCAAATGGAAAAATCTCATGGTCCTTCAGGTGCTTCTGCAAAGCAGATATTAATGTCTCTTCTTTAGTATCCTTTTGACTCATAAAATGACATAATTTCTTGATATTAGACTATTTGACAGTGTCAAGGACTTGGGTGGCAAGAACTTTCTTTTCTATGTCTTCAGGAGCTATGGCCATAGTGCCTATAGGAGCAGTTGGTTACCAGGCTGCATCTTCAACAGTAATGCTCACCAGAATATTGGCTAAGGCCACTATATTGAAAGAATCGATATTCCCAAGGGCTCTTGGCTTCAGGGTCCTAGACTGTCCTCATTAGGATCTGAGGGGAGATAGTGTTGATGGTAGTGGTGGATGGCAGTAGTCTAACTTGCTTGGCACACATCACCTCCTATCTCTTCCTCAGAGTGCTTTGCTACTTTGGCTAAGCACACTTACCTGTCTTAGTTGTGGCAGCTGGATTGGCACTTGGTAATGATGGCTGGACCCTATTGCACAGGAGTTGTTTCTCAATGTGGTACTGGCGAAGGCTAGACTAGAAATAGGATTCTGGGCATTAGAGGGTTCCTGTGTCTATCTTAGCTTCACTTTTTGTGGTAAATCCCAGGTTTCTGATTCTATCAGTTTCTAAGGTTGGATTTGGTGTTTTAGTACATTAAATCTGAAAAAGGAATGCTGAAAAGTTTTCAGAAGTAGCTTGTATTCACAAGGATAAATATTTTCAATTACTGTAATTTACTGTGAACTTATTGGCCAACATTAAGGGAAAAAACAATACCTTCCTCAAAATTGAAAACAAATTTATTTTGCAAGGTAGAATGTTTTACGACTATAATTTTTATTTGTCCTATGTTTAAATGAAGTTAAAATTATTTAAACAATTATTGTGGTAGACTACCACCAAAGGAAAATATCAATGGCTTCCTCAACAGTCAGCCAAGTAGGAACAAATTGCTGTCAAGTTTTTGAAGATGGCATTAAAATGGTATAAATTAAATTTCTCTCTGACACTGATTTCCAAAGCCAAGCTACATTTCCCTCTCATGGTTCTAGAATACCTTGAGGCATTCGTGATATCTCTTTCTACTTCCTTTGGCTCTAATCCCTGCTATCTATGTTCCTTCCAACCTTAATCTCTGGTAGTTAGCATCTCAATTCCATTTAACTACTTAGCATCAATTAGCCTTTATAAAGAAATATTTGCTTCAAAGATATAGCAAGAATAAACGTACAAACATTTTGTTCAACCTTTAAGGAAAATAATTTTCACTCAATTCCTACTTAATACTCCTTCAAGCAAGTTCACCTTTAGATGCGACTTGTTATTATTACATTATTTTTTACTATTTAGTCAAGATAAGTCTGTGTATCTTTTGTCAACCTTCTGTTCCCCTGGTGGGACAAGGACAATCTATATTTGAAAAATTTGAAGGAGAAATTTACCAAAGGTAGTAGACTTGGCTGCCAGATTGTTGTCTTACTATTCTCAATTCTTCATGCATGTGCATTAATTACATATTAGTAACTGAAAGCCTTGAACCCCTTGTCTATCATCTGATACTATGCACCTAAATCTCCCAAGAGTATAACTTTTCAATAGAAAAGGTCCATAAGATTTAGAGAAGGTTGATTCATTCACTTCTTTGAAAATGGCCCCAGTTCCAGGGATAGAGGCAATCAGAAAAATCTCTTCCCAACAACATGGTTAAATAAAAATCAGCTACAAAATATCTATGTATGCTGTTCAATTCCTCCAAGAAATTTCTATTCCACGTCATTGGGGCTCTCTCAAAAGTAGGTTCTTCAGCTTCTACATGTGTAAAGAGACCATTCCAACTGCTCTGTTTAGGTACCAAACCCTGATTAGAGGTAGTTTTAGGAGATTATTAACTCAATTTACCCATTTGTCTTTTTCCTCTCTAAGCAAAAATTTTTCTCACATTTAGGTCGTAGTTGTATGATATCTTTTGAATATGTGAATTTCTGGTACATATATTGACTATTCCAAATGGCATTTAAAATAATTTTTTAAAGCAGACTGTGAGAATTTTGTCTAATTATATTTTGTAGTACAACTTATCAGTCAGCCAATAATGATGTATTAAACACCTACAGTGGCTTACTGGCTTTCTGTAAGTTGGCAGAAGGTAGTTGATATGCTTTTGATGTGGGATATGATTTGGATGCTTTGGAAATATAGAAGTTCCCTAGCCAGGGAGTCCAATAAGCAATACATTCCAAGTGATAAAACCTTCTGCTCCCTAAAATAGGATATGTAAAAGTGAAAGTTGCACATGCATGAAGAATTGAGAATAGTAAGACAACAATCTGGCAGCCAAGTCTACTACCTTTGGTAAATTTCTCCTTCAAATTTTTCAAATATAGATTGTCCTCATCCCACCAGGGGAACAGAAGGTTGACAAAAGATACACAGACTTATCTTGACTAAAGAGAAACAAAATTGGCTTCAAAACACTAACTCTAGGATAGATTTGGAGTTCCAAGAATAGTGGTCTGATGGCACTTTATTCCACTGTATATCCATTAGCTTTGTCCCTACCTCACCCATTCAGATAAAAATGGTCTGGTTAGGTCTTTAAGAAAGTGATCCTAGGACAATTTTTCATGTTGCAATGAGTAGAATAACTTCTTATTCTGACTGTAATTTGCAAAATCCTGATAAGCCTGGAAATATAGGACAAGAGCAGAAGCAATCTCTCCATGGTCCATTTGCACATCTACAATTAGACTTTTTTTGCAATTACCAACATTTAAAGGATATGAGAAGTTTGGATTTAGGGTTAAGTGGAGGCCTTTCCTGTCTGAAGGGCTACAGGGACAAGAGCAACCAAGACCCTTTTGAATAGGATATTTCGTTTATGGGATTTACCTTATCAGATGGCCAGTGACCAGGAAACCCATGTCATGGGACAGATTGTTCAACAGTTCATACAACCATTTCCCACTCTTCAAATGTTCCACTGTCTATATAACCTTCAAAGCTCAGGAAAAGAAAAGGCTAAAAGAGTTCTGGAACATAAATTTGTTAAATTATGTAATGATTACTCTCTCTTGGACAGAGGTGCTCCTGCTAGACTTAAGGGAATAAATCATTTATCAAGTAATAGTAATGGAATAGTAATAGGTTAATGAAACCACCAGAAGTATTCCCAAATTATCCTGTCTTATCCCTTCTCAAAATGGTTTCAAATGCATGAAATTAAGGTGCATGGAATTACAAAGGAAACCAATTATATTTAAATATAGTTATCATGTTAAAAAAAATTCATGGGCAGATGCAAGATGGCTGAACAGAGGCAACAGCCCAGATGAACTCTCTCAATATTTCCCTCCAAACAACCTTAAAATAATGCATCAAATTCAATTCTGGAATGACAGAGACAACAGAAGTTTGGAGTGAAACATTTTTTTAAGTGCAAGAAACCTTAAGCAGTAGACCATGGAGGCAGACATAACAGTGGATACAGCAGTAGCTTTTGGAGGTCTTATCCCAGAAACAATAAAGGAGCTGGGCACATGATCAGAAACACAGTGGACACTGAACTGACACTGGGCATAGGATATTGTAGCATTACCTATAAAAAGTTCAGAGTTACTGATCCAGGGAAGAGAGGAGTGTTTTTTCTTATGGTGGCACAGGAGAAAAAGCCTTACCTGCGTAAAGACCAGAGCACAAAGTAGAACAGTGATCACACCACTACTCAGATCACACTAACTTGGCAGCACCAAGAGCTTGCTGTGAAAATAGCAGCATAAAAAAGTATGGCTTGTAACAATGGCACATATCCATCAAAGGAAAAGAAATATACTGGGGAAATGATTTAACAACAGCAAAAACAACAAAACCTGAACATAAGGATTTGCTGTGGTGACAGTGATGTTAATGATACAAACTCAGAAGAAGACAAAAATATGTACTCAGCTCCAAGCCAAGCAACAAAGGAAAAAAATGAAAATTGGACAAAAGCCCAAGAAGGCTTCCTGGAAGAGGTAAAAAAGTAAAGAAGTGGGGAAATTGGGGAAAGAAATGAGAGTAGTACACAAAATTTATTTTTAAAAAAGCAAATAAACCATTTGATTAAAGAGGCAGAAAAAAATATTGAAGAAAATAACAACTAAAAAAATAGAATTGAGGGGGCAGCTGGGTAGCTCAGTGGAGTGAGAGTCAGGCCTAGAGACAGGAGGTCCTAGGTTCAAACCCGGCCTCAGCCACTTCCCAGCTGTGTGACCCTGGGCAAGTCACTTGACCCCCATTGCCCACCCTTACCAATCTTCCACCTATGAGACAATACACAGAAGTACAAGGGTTTAAAAAAAAAAGAAAAAAGAAAAAAAATAGAATTGACCAAATGGTAAAAGAGATAGAATAACCCACAGAATAAAATAATTTCATAAAAATTGAGCAAGTGAAAGCTAATGATTACATGAGATGTCAAGAAATGATGAGACAAAGTCAAAGGAAAAAATGAAAAACATTTCAACAGAAAAAAAGACTTAGAAAATAGATGAAGGAAAAATAATTTAAGAATTATTGGGCTACTTGAAAGCCATGATTTTCTAAAATGCTTAGACATCACATTTCAAAAAATTATAAAGGAAAACTATCTTAATATTTAAGAACTAGAGTGTAAAACAGAATTAAAAGAATCCCCTGATAATCTTCTGAAAGCCATCCCAAAATGAAAACTCTCAGGAATATTACAATTGAATTCCAGTGCTCCTTGATCAAGGAGAAAATGTTGCAAGCAGCCAGAAAGAAATCATTCAGAGATCATTAATCCACAGTCAGGATCACACTAGATATACTAGTTTTCATGCTAAAGGAGTGGAGGGCTTGAAATATGATATTCCAGAAGACTAAAGAGTTAGGATTACAACCAAGAATAATTTACTCAATAAAACTAAATATAATCCTTTATGAGAAAATGGATATTTAATGAGATGAAGAAGTTTAAAGCATTCCTGATAAAAACATCAAAGCTGAATAGAAAATTTGACTTTCAAAAAGAAAACTCAAGAGAAACATAAAAAGGCAAATGTGAAAGAGAAATTATAAGGATGTCAGGAGATTAAGCTGTCTTCTTTCCCACATACCTCCTAAGAATGTTATAATTATTTTGGCAGTCAGAAGTATTATATAGAGGGAGAGGGCATTGGTGTGAGTCTTTGGTGTGATATTGGGATGACCTGAAAAAAGTGAAAGGGTAAGAAAGAGGGATGCACTAGGAGCAGTAGAAAGGGATAAGTAGAATGAGGAAATTTTTCTCAAACAAAAGAGTCATAAAAGGAAGAGCTTTTATAGTGGAAGAGAAAATTGGGGAGATATTGGCAATGCTTGAACTTTACTCTCCTCATAATTGGTTCAAAGGAGGAGAATACATACACACAATCAATTGGGTATAGAAATCTATCTTACCTTATAGGAAAGTAGACAGGTGATGGGATAAGAGATAAAGAGGTGAGAAAGAGGAGGACAGATAAAGAGAAATGGTGGTCAGAAGCAAAAGAGATTTTTGAGAATGGAGAAAGAAAAAGGAAAGGGAAAGATAAATAGAAAAAATAGAAGGGAGAGAAATACACAGCAATCCTAAGTATGAATCTGAATGGGATAAGCTCACCCACAAAATAAACAAATAGCAGAGTAATTTGGAAATCAGAATCCAATAATATATTGTTGAAAAGAAACATACTTGAAAGAGAAAGAGAAACATAGAGTTAAAATAGAGAAGCTAGGATATTATTTATTAAGCTCCAGCTGAATTTTTTAAATGGAAGGGATTGTAATTATGACTTCAGAGAAAACAAAAACAAAAAATGCATCTAATTAAAAGAGATAATCAGGGAAACTATATTTCACAAAAAGGTACCATAGACATGAAATCATATCAATGCTAGGCATGTATGCACCAAATGAAAAAGCATCCAAATTTTGAAAGGAAAAGCTAAATGATTTGCAATAGGAAACAGATGATAAAATTATACTAGCTGGGTCTTGAACTTTCCCATCTCAGAACTAGACAAATCTATCCATAAAAAGTAAGAAAAGTTAGGAAGATGGATAAAAGTTTAGAAATATTAGATGGGAATACAAAAGAGTATGCCTCTTCGCACACACACACACAAATGCAGGAAAGTAGAAATATTAAATACACCCTTTACAGACCATAATGCAATAAAAATTTTATTTAATAAAGGCCCTAGAGGTGAGGACATTTTGGAGGGGATTATAACAGGATCCCCTAAGAAAAAATCTCCTTAATGAACATAGATGCAAAAATCTTAAATAGAATACTTGCAAAAAGATTATTCATTATGATGAGATGAGATTTATATCAGGAATGCAAGGATGGTTTAATATTAGGAAAACCATCAGCATAATTGAACATATCAACAACCAAACCAACAAAAATTGAATGATTATCTCAATAGATGCAGAAAAAGCCTTTGACAAATTACAACACTATTCCTATTGAAAACACTAGAGGTGTTAGGAGGTGAAATCAAGATGGCCATTTAGGTGCAGCAAAAGTCTAAACCTCTCTGAAAACCCTTCCACACCAATCAAAAATGGAGTGCTTCAAGGAGACAGAAAACCAAATCTAACAACAGAACAGAGCTGGGGGACCTTCCTGCTGGATTCAACTTAAAAGGCACACACACACACACACACACACACACACACACACCTTAATCCTAGGGTTTAAGGAAAAGTAAGAAGGTTGGTCCCAGGATCCCTCCCCCACTTACTGTGCTGACTCTACAACACTTGCTGGAATTTCTGGGTAGGCAAGGGCTCTAGCCCAAAGGGGATGCCTTGCTGGCATAGCTGTGCCAGGATCAGGGCACTAACCACAGTTGGCAGGGAGACAGCTGGAGGAGAAGCATAGAGAGGGCAGCCTAGTTGCCACCAAAACTCTCCATCTTTGTGCCTTCCCCCCTCCTTCTCCAGGTTTTGACCTCAGGGCACATTCAGCTCCACAGATAAGCTCCATCCTGGCTTAATCTTATCAATAGGGCAGATAAGAAGTTTTAAGAGGGCAGGGAAGCTCAATCTCCAACACCCCTCCCCCAATGACTATACAGAGAGCCTTGCTGACTAAGTTCCCAGGGAGAAGACTGCAACCACTACAGAATACATTATAACAGCTCCCTTCAGTCTCCACACCTTCACCTATACCTTCACCTTCTGCTGCCAGCTGGAGAAGATCTGACCTCAAGGCAGAGAAGAAGCCCCTACAGGACAGAATAGCCCAAATAAACAGAGGAGCACAGTCAATGACAGGGGGGAAAGTGGGAAAAATGTGAGTAAACAACAGAAAAAAAAAGAAATTGCAATCGAGAGCTTCTATCCAAGTAATGAAATAGAGCGAATGGAACAGAGGAGGATCAAGGCACACCAAGAAAAAATGTAGAAATTCTGGCGAATTAGACACAGGCTTTGGAAGAACTCAAAACACAATTCAAAAAACAATTAAGAGAGGCTTAAGACAATTGGGAAAAGAATTTAAAAAGCAAAATAAGTCATCTGGAAACAGAGGCACATGAACTATAACAAAAAAATAATTTCTTGAAAGCCAGAATTGACCAGCTTGAAAATGAGGCAAAGAAGGTGAAAGATGACACACAAAGAAAATAAGACCAGAAGGAGAAGGATGACCAAAAAGCCAGGGATGAAATTTAGTCTTTAAAACCTAGAATACCACAACTAGAAGCAAATGACTTTACAAGGCAGCAAGAATCTATAAAACAAAGTCAAAAGAATGAAAAAATTGAGAAAAATATGAAACACCTCACTGATAAAACTACAGATCTGGAAAATAAATCTAGGAGAGACATTTTAAGAATTATTGGACTGTTGGAAGATCATGACAAAAGAAAAAGGCTGGACATCATTCTACAGGAAATTATACAAGAAAACTGCCCCAACAATCCTGAACAAGAGGGAAAAGTGGAGATTGAAAGAATCCACAGATTACCTCCTGAATTTAATTCCAAATTGACAATGACCTGGAATGTTATATCCAAATTAAAAAACTACCCAGCCAAGTTAAAGATACTACAAACTGCAAAGAAGAAGCCATTCAGATATCATGAAACCACAGTTAGAATAACACAGGACCCAACTGCATCCACACTGAAAGACCAAAAGGTATAGAAAGCAATGGAACTGGGTCTACAACCAAGAATTAACTACTCAGCAAAACTGACTATATACTTGAGGGTAAAATATAGTCATTTAATAAAACAGAAGACTTCCAAGCATTCATAAATAAAAGATAAGACTTAAACACAAAATTTGATCTCCAAACACAGAACTCAAGAGAATCACCAAAAAGTAATTAAGAAAGGGGGAAAAAACCTTTTTTAAGGTACCCAGTAAGTTAAAATGATTTGTATTCTTCTAAGAAAAGATGATATTGGTAGCTTTTTTATGTGTGTGTGTGTGTGTGTGTGTGTGTGTGTGTGAGTATTACATATATATAAACTAGGGGTAAAAAATAGGATACTACTAAGAGAAATGGGAGAAGAGACAAAATGGGGTAAATTTATATTTCATAAAGAAGCACATGGAGTGAGGGAGAGAAGACAAATACAATAGAAGGGTGAAAGAGGTTGGAGACAAGTAATACTTAATTCCTACACACACTGAAATTGATTAAAGAGGGAAGAACAATCAGATCCATTAGGGCAGAAAATTGTAATGTTCCCTATAGAGAAGTAGAAGGGTAATAAACAGGCTTGTAGGGAGGGAATCAATACAAGGGAGGTAGAGAGTGGAGGGTAGTTTAAAAGGCACTATAGTAAGAGGGGAATCAATAAGATGGCAGGTGCTGGGAAGGGGAGTAACATTAGGGAGATGAAAGGGGAAACTGACTAAAAGAAAAAACTGGAGGGGAGAGTAAGAGGGATAAGAGAAAAGGAAGAAGTAAAAATGGATGAGAAAACACAGACAGAAATCATAATGGTGAATGTGAATGGGATGAACTCACCAATAAAAAGGAAACGGATAGCAGAATGGATTAAAAACCAGAATCCAACCATATGTTATCTACAAGAAACACAGTAGAGACAGGTAGATATACACAGGGTAAGGGTAAGAGGGTAGAGCAGAATTTATTGGGCTGCAACTGAGACAAAAAAGGCAGGAGTAGTAATAATGATCTCAGACAAAGCTAAAGCAAAAATAGATCTCATTAAAAGAGATAAGAAAGGTAATTACATCTTGATGAAAGGCAGTATAATGAAGAAATATCAATACTCAAAATGTATGTACCAAATGGCATAACAGTCAGGTTTCTAAAGGAGAACCTAAAGGAACATTAGGAGGAAATAGATAGTAAAACTATACTAGTTGGTGACCTCAACCTTCCTCTATCAGAACTAGATAAATCAAACCAAAAAATAAATAAGAAGAAAGGGAAGTTAATGAAATGTTAGAAAAATTAGAGCTAATAGATATTTGGAGAAAAAGAAATAGGGATAAAAAGAAATATACCTTCTTTTCAGCAGCACATGGCACATATACAAAGACCAAACATTTGCTAGGCCATAAAAACATTGCAAGCAAATGTAGGGAAGCAGAAATAATAAATGTAACTTTTTCATACCATAATGCAAGAAAAATCATAATCAACAAGGGCTTGCAGAAAGGTAGATTTACTACTAAATAATCTAATTCTTCAAAACAGGTTCGTCTAAGAATAAATCAAAGAAACAATTACTGATTTCATTGAAGAGAATGACAATGAAGAAAAAACTTATCAAAATTTATGGGATGCAGCAAAAGCAGTATTCAGAGGAAAATTTATATCCCTGAGTTCATATATCAACAAATTAGAGAGGGAAGAAGTCAATGAAATAGATGTGCAAATTTAAAAACTAGGAAGAGAACAATCTAAAAAACCCCAAATAAACAATGAATTGGAAATCATAAAAATCAAAGGAGAAATTAATAAAATTGAAACCAAAAAACTATTGAAATAATAAGACTAGGAGCTGGTACTTTGAAAAAAACAAATAAAATAGATAAAGTACTGGTTAATCTAATAAAAAAATAAAGAATAAGATCAAATTAATAGTATCAAAGATGAAAAGGACAACCTCTCCTCTAATGAAGAGGAAATTAAGGTAATTATTAAGAACTATTTTGCTACAAAAAGGGGGGGGGCAGCTGGGTAGCTCAGTGGATTGAGAGCCTGGCCTAGAGATAGAAGGTCCTAGGTTCAAATCTGGTCTCAAACACTTCCTAGCTGTGTGAACCTGGGCAAGTCACTTGACCCCCATGGCCTAGTTCTTACCACTCTTCTGCCTTAGAGCCAATACACAGTATTGACTCCAAGATGGAAGGTAAGGGTTTTAAAAAAAACTATTTTGCTCAATTATATGGCAATAAATATGAGAATCTAGCTGAAATGTGTGAATATTTATAAAAATATAAATTGCTTAGATTAACAGAAGAAGAAATAGAATACCTAAATAATCCCATCTCAGAAAAAGAAACTGAACAAGCCATCAAGGAACTCCCTAAGAAAAAATCCCTAGGGCCACATAGATTCACAAGTTAATTCTATAAACTATTCAAAGATCAACTAATCCCAATAGTATACAAAGTATTTGATAAAATAAGCAAAGAAGTTTTACCAAATTTATTTTATGACACAAATATGGTACTGATTCCAAAGCCAGGCAGACCAAAAACAGAAAGAAAACTACAGACGATTCTCCTCAAAGAATTTAGATGCAAAAATCTTAAATAGAATACTAGCAAAAAGTATCAAAAAAGTTATCAAGAGGATTATTCACTATGATCAGGTGGGATTTATACCACGAATGCAAGGATGGTTTAATATTAGGAAAATTATTGTTGTTTTTAAAAATGATGAAGGCCAATATTACAAGGGAAAAATAGTATTTTAATAAAAGCCATGCTGATACAGATAAATTATTAGACCACACGCCTGTAAGAATTCAAACTGCCACTTCAGCCATTTTACATTTTGTACCTTCGTGCTCTCAGGTAGCAAAAGAGCCTGCCTCTCCTCACTCCAGGAGTCTTATCCCCTCTCTTACATCATCATGCTTCCTGTCTGCCTCCATTTTTACAAGAGGAATCATGGGAAATGTAGTTTTCCAAAGTCCCCTAAAATATCCACAGGATGTTTGTCATATATCTACATATCTTGAAGCTCAAATGAGCCCCAAATAGCTTTTAAATAGAGTCCCAGTAATTCTAAATAACACACTATCCACATAATTAATCATATCAACAACCAAACCAACCAAAATCACATGATTACCTCAATAAATGAAGAAAAAGCCTTTGAAAAAATACAACACATTCCTATTAAAAACACTAGGAAATAGAGTAATACATGGACCTTTCATAGAAATAATCAACAGTATATATTTAAAACCATCACCAAGCATCACCTGCAGTGGGGATAAATTAGCTTTCCCAATAAGATCAAGAGTGAAGCAAGGATGCCTATTATCACCTCTATTATATAACATTGTGCTAGAAACGCTGGCAGTATCAATTAGAGAAGAAAAAGCAATAGAAGGTATTAAAGTAGGCAATGAGGAGACTAAACTATCACTCTTGTCAGATGATATGATGATCTACTTAAAGAATCCTAGAGAATCACCTAAAAAGCTAGTGGAAATAATCAACAGATTTAGCAAAGTTGCAGGATACAAAATAAATCCACATAAATCATCAGCATTTCCATATATTCCCAACACTACTCAGTAGCAAGATTTATACATTTAACTAAGTCCTCTATGTATCTGAGCAAAATTTTACAACATTATGATTACTAGTGTATTACTCTTCACAGTCAATTGGGTATAGAAATCTATCTTACCACATAGGAAAGTTGGAGGGAAAGAAGATAAAAGAAGGGAGAAGGCTGATAAAAATAGAGGGTAAATTGGGAGAGGTGGTGGTCAGAAAGAAAATGGGGAAATTGGATGAAGAGTAATACACTAGTAATCATAATGTAAAATTTTGCTCAGATACATAGAGGACTTAGTTAAATGTATAATACAAGTTATTTCTCAAATGATAGTCAAAGAATATGAATAGTTTTCAAAGTAATTAAAGCTCTCTATGTTCATCCAAAATAAATTCCCTAAATCATTGTTACTTAAAGAAAAGCACCCCATAAAGAAATACCACCCCACAACTATCAGACTGGCTACTATGACAGAAAAGGAAGACAACAAAACTTGGAGGTGGTGTGGGAAAATTGAGACAATAATGAACTCTTTGGGGAGTTGTGAACTGATTCAACCATTCTGGGGAGCAATTTGGAACTATGCCTAAATGCTATAAAACAGTACATATCCTTTAACCTAGTTATACCATTATTTGGTTTGTATTACAAAGAAATAAAAAAAAATTAAAAAAAAAAGGAATGACCTATATGCACAAAAATATTTAAATAGTTCTTTTTGAGAGGGTAAAGAATTGGAAAGTGAGGAGATACCCATCAACTGGGTAAGTTATAGTATATGTTTGTAATGGAATACCACTGTGCTATAAGAAATGATGAGCAGGAGAAGCTCAGAAAAACCTGGAAAGACTTACAGGAACTGAAGCAGAATGAAATAAGCAGGACTAGAACATTGAACTCAGTGACAAGAGTAGTGTACAATGAACAACTATAAATAACAACTATTCTCAGTAATACAATGATCTTATAGAATCCCAAAGTACACATGATAAAAAAAAGAATGCCATCTGCCTCCAGAGAAAGAAATGATCGAATTTTAATCCAGACCAAAGCAAGTTTTTTCCATTTTCTTTCTTAATTTTGTTTTGTTTTATTCAAGTTTCATTCCACAAAAGGATTAATTTAGGGAAATGATTTACATGATTGTACATGTAAAATCTATATGAGATTTCTTCTCATCTCAGAGAGGTGGGGAGGAAGACAATTCAAGACTTGAAATACTTCAAAAAAAATAGTGTGAACTGTTTCTGCATGTAACTGGAGGAAAAATTAAATTTTAAGTGAAAAAAGATAGTGACAATATATCAAAACTTGTGGGATGCAAACAAAGGAATACTGAGGGGGAAATGTATATTTCTAAGTGATTATATCAATAAAAACAGAAAGAGCATCTCAATGAATTTTTACAACTACAAAAAGAACAAATTTTAAATTCTCAGTTAAATGCCAAAAGAGAAATCCTAAATTAAAGGAAAGCTTAATAAAGTTGGAAGTTTAAAAAAATTGAAATCATAAGTAAAACTAGGAACTGGTTTTATGGAAAAAAAACAAGAAAATAGATAATGCATTGGTTAATTTAATTAGAAATAAGAAAGAATAATTTAAAAAGAAGTATCAAAAAAGAAAAAGAATGCAGCACCAAAGAAAATGAAAGTAAAACAACATTAGAAGTCCAATTATATGCCAAGAAATCTGACAATCTAAGTGAAATGGATGGATTTTTACAAAAATAAATTGCCCAAATTAACAGAAAAGGAAATAGAATACTTAAATAATCCTATCTTGGAAAAAGTAAATGAACAACCGATAAATAACCTTCCTAAGAAAATATCCCTAAGACCAGATAGATTTACAAGTGAATTCTGCCAAACATTTAAAGCACAATTAATTGCAATACTATATAAACTACTTGGGAAAATAGGTAAAGAAGGATTGATTTTATAACATAAATATGGTATTGACTCCTCAACCAAGAAGCATGCATGTAGAGAAAGAAAACTATAGAAAATTTTCCTAATAAATATTGATGAAAAGATAAATAAAATACATGAAAGGAAATTACAGCAATATATGACAAAGTTTATATACTATAATCAGATTGGATTAATATCAGGAAGGCAAGACTGGTTCAATAATAGGAAAAGTATCAGTATAACTAACAATATCAGTAACAAAATAAACAGAAATCATTTGATCATCTTACTAGATGCAGTAAAAGATTTTTTTAACAAAATATAATCCATCCCTATTAAAAACACTAGAGAGCTTCCAGGTTAAGATGGTGGCAAAGTAAAAATCAGCGGCTTAACCTCTCCTAACTGAAACATACAGGACTCCTCAAGGGGACATAAAAACAAATCCTAACGAACGGAGGGACCCCACAACAGGTCGCAGCATGGAAGGTACGTGGAATTGGGGCATTTGCAAGCTATAAAGGGGTGAAACAGCTTTCATTCAATCACAGGCTGAGCAACCCCTCCACCCACACACACACACACACACACCACCTACAACGCCAAAGCCAGCTCAAAAGAAATAGAGCAAGTTTGGGGCACCCATTGAGTCACTGGCAGTTCCAGGGCCTGTTCCTGAGAGCAGCAAGACTTAGGACCCAAAAAGGCTAAAGAATGCGCATGGATTTTCAGAGTGGACACGAAGCATAGGTGTGGATAGAGGCAGGCGCAGGCTGGAGCGAAGGCTCTGAAACCCTGAGTGGGGAACCAGTGCAGACGGGCATACAACTGTGGAAGCAGCACCCTGAGACCTGTAAAGGAACTTCCAGAAGAGGATCAAACAAGGGAGTCCACCAGGGGGATTGACCTTGAGAACAACCAGACCTGAGACCTCAGGAGCCTAAAGAGCACAGACAGATCCTGAGCATGAGGATAAAGCTGAGAACGGGCTAGGCTAACAATGGCAACCCAGAATCAAGAAGGCCAAAAGAGAAAGATTAACAACAAGAAGAAGAAATCTTTAACACTCGACAACTTTTACACAGAGAAAATCCAGACAACAGAGCAAACAGAAGAGGAGAAAAAAGAAGCAATCACATTCGGACCCTCCAAAAATAATGAAAACTGGTCACAAGCTCTTCAAGAGTTCGAATCTGAGATGACAAGAACGTTGGAAAAGATTTGGCTAGAGAAACAGGAAATACCTCAAAAGGAAATCAGGCAAGAAAATAACAGTTTAAAAGTCAGAATTTTGCAATTGGAAAATGAGGCTCAGAAATCAAATGAACTGATAAGCAAATTGAACACCGGAAATGACTAGATTGAAAAGGAAAACCAGTCCCTAAAGGCTAGAATTGAACAATTAGAAGCTAATGATCTCTCAAGACAGCAAGAACAAATAAAACAAAGTCAAAAGACTGATAAAATAGAAGGAAACACAAAATATCTCAATGAGAAAGTAACAGACCAAGAAAACCTGTCTAGAAGAGACAATTTGAAAATCATTGGTCTCCCTGAAAGAACAGAAATTAATAGAAATTTGGACTCCATACTAAAAGAAATTATTCAGCAAAATTGCCCTGAAGTTCTACAAGAGGGCAATATAGACATTGAAAGGATCCATAGATCACCCTCTACACTAGACCCAGAAAAGACAACCACCAGGAATATAATAGCCAAACTCAAGAGCTTCCAAGTAAAAGAAAAAAATCTTACAAGAAGCCAGAAAGAGACAATTCAAATATCAAGGAGTACCAATCAGGATCATACAGGATCTGGCAGCCTCCACACTAAAAGACGGCAAGGCTTGGAATATGATATTCAGAAAGGCAAGAGAGCTGGGCCCTCAACCACAGATCAACTACCCATCAAAACTAACTACATACTTCCCGGGGAAAGTATGGGCATTCAACAAAATTGAAGATTTCCAAGTATTTTCACAGAAAAGACCAGGACTAAATAGAAAGTTTGATATCCAACCACAAAAATCAAGGGAAACATGAAAAGGTAAATAAGAAACAGAGGGGAAAGAAAGAAAAGTCATAATTTTTAAATTTGCTTTTTAAGGGCCTCAGTAAGATCTAATTATCTGTATTCCTATGTGGAGAAATGCTATGTATAATTCTCTGTAGTGAATTCCATTCACTATTATAGTATTCACTATTATAGTAATCAGAAGAATAATTCATAGGGAGAGGGTGGAATACTAAATGGTCTAAGACGATATGGGGTTGGGGAAGAGGGGGGTGAATAGTAGGAGACACCAACAGAAACTTGAGAGAATAAGAAAAAAAGGATATTCTATTACACACAAAGAGGGCATGGGAAGGGGAGAGGACAAATACTATTATAAGAAGGAGAGGAAGAGAACATTAAGAGGTAATATTTAAACCTTACTCTCAGTGTAATCAACCAGGAGAGGGAAGAGTAGCTATACTATCCATTGGGATATAAAACTCTATCTAACCCTACTGAGAAAGTCAGAAGGGATAAACCAAGGGGAGCAGGGGAGTGGGGAGGTCAAAAAAGGGGGGGGGGAGAAGAAGGGAGAGGGAATTTATTAGGCCCTTAAAAATAAAAAGAGGAGAATAATAAGGGAGGGGGTAGAAAGGGAAGTTAATCAAGGGAGGGGATAAGGGATACAGGCTTAAAGCAAACCACTGGTTTAAAAGGAAATAGTTTAAGAAGAAGGGGTAGGAATAGGAGAGGATACGAAAACGTCAGCAAATGCAAAACTGATAATTATATGGGATGAACTCACTCATAAAACAGAAGCAAATAGCAGAGTGGATTAGAAACCAAAATCCTACCATATGTTGTCTACAAGAAACACATATGAGGCGGGTAGACACACACAAGTTTAAGGTTAAGGGCTTGAGCAAAATCTTTTGGGCATCAAATAAGAAAAAGAAGGCAGGAGTGGCAATTGTCATTTCTGACAAAGCCAAAGTAAAAATAGATATAATTAAAAAAGACAGGGAAGGTCATTACATCCTGATTAAAGGCAGTATAAACATTGAGGAAATAACACTGCTCAATATGTATGCACCAAGTGACATAGCATCCAAATTCATAAAGGAGAAACTGGCAGAGCTCAAGAAGGAAATAGATAGTAAAACCATACAAGTGGGAGATCTAAATATTCTTCTTTCAGATCTAGATAAATCAAACCAAAAAATAAATAAGAAAGAGGTAAGAGAGGTGAATGAAGTCCTAGAAAAATTAGATTTAATTGATATGTGGAGAAAAACAAATAGGGACAAAAAGGAATACACCTTCTT
>NW_025351472.1:0-2767 GCF_016433145.1 Gracilinanus agilis
TAGGTAAATTAATTTGGGTAGAATTGTCATTTTTATTATGTTAGCTCTTCCTACCCATGAGCAATCAATGGCTTTCCAATTGTTTAGATCCAGCTTTATTTGTTTGGAAAGTGTTTTGTAGTTGTTTTCATATAATTGCTGTGTTTGTTTTGGTAGATAGATTCCTAAGTATTTTATATTGTCTAGGGTGATTTTAAATGGTGTTTCTCTTTCTACTTCTTGCTGCTCTCATTTGTTGGAATGTATAGAAATGCTGATGATTTATGTGCATTTATTTTGTATCCTACAACTTTGCTAAAGTTGTTGATTATTTCTACAAGCTTCCTAGTTGATTCTCTAGGATTTTTTAAGTATACCATCATATCATCTGCAAAGAGTGATAACTTAGTCTCCTCCTTGCCTATTTTGATACCTTCAATTTCTTTTTCTTCTCTAATTGCAACTTCTAGTGTTTCTAGTACTATGTGGAATAATAGAGGTGATAATGGGCATCCTTGTTTTACTCCTGATCTTATTGGGAAGGCTTCTAATTTATCCCCATTGCATATGATGTTTGTTGATGGTTTTAGGTATATATTGTTTATTATTTTTAGGAAAGGTCCTTCTATTCCTATAATTTTCAGTGTTTTCAATAGGAATGGATGCTGTATTTTGTCAAAGGTTTTTCAGCATCTATTGAGATGATCATGTGATTTTTGTTTGTTAGACTGTTGATATGGTCTATTATGTGGATGGTTTTCCTAATGTTGAACCAACCTTGCATTCCTGGTATAAATCCCACCTGATCATGATGGATGATCTTAATTACTTGCTGGAGTCTCTTTGCTAGTATTCTATTTAAGATTTTTGCATCTATGTTCATTAGGGAGATTGGTCTGTAGTTTTCTTTCTCGGTTTTTGATCTCCCTGGCTTTGGAATCAGTACCATATTCGTGTCATAAAAGGAATTTGGTAGGACTCCTTCTTTGCTTATCATATCAAATAATTTGTATAGTATTGGGATTAGTTGCTCTTTGAATTTCTGATAGAATTCACTTGTGAATCCATCAGGCCCTGGCGATTTTTTCTTAGGGAGTTCTTTGATGGCTTGTCCAATTTCTTTTTCTGATATGGGATTATTTAGGTATTCTATTTCTTCTGCTGTTAATCTAGGCAGTTTATATTTTTGCAAATATTCGTCCATGTCTCCTAAATTGTTATATTTATTGCCATGTAATTGGGAAAAATAGTTTTTTAATGATTGCCTTAATTTCCTCTTCATTAGAGGTGAGGTTTCCTTTTTCATCTTTGATACTGCCAATTTGGTTTTCTTCTTTCCTTTTTTTATTAGATTGACTAGTACTTTGTCTATTTTATCTGTTTTTTTCAAAGTACCAGCTTCTAGTCTTATTTATTAATTCAATAGTTCTTTTACTTTTGATTTTATTAATTTCTCCCTAGATTTTTAGTATTTCTAAATTAGTTTTCATCTGGGGATTTTTAATGTGCTCGCTTTCTAATTTTTTGAGTTGTATGCCCAATTCATTGATCTCTGCCCTCCTTAATTTGTTAATATATGCACTCAAGGATATAAATTTCCCCCTGAGTACTGCCTTGGCCGCATCCCACAGAGTTTGGTAGGATGTCTCATCGTTGTCATTTTCTTCAATGAAGTTATTGATTGTTTCTATGATTCCTTCTTTGACAAATTGGTTTTGGAGAATCATATCATTTAATTTCCAATTAGTTTTTGATTTTCCTGTCCAGCTGCCCTCACTAATTATTATTTTTGTTGCATTATGATCTGAGAAGGTTACATTTATTATTTCTGCTCGTTTGCATTTGTTTGCAATTGTTCTATGCCCTATAACATGGTCAATATTTGTGAATGTGCCATGTGCAGCTGAGAAGAAGGTGTATTCCTTTTTGTCCCTATTTATTTTTCTCCACATATCAATTAGATCTAATTTTTCTAGGACTCCATTCACCTCTCTTACCTCTTTCTTATTTATTTTCTGGTTTGATTTATCTAGATCTGACAGAGGGATATTTAGATCTCCCACTAGTATGGTTTTACTATCTATTTCCTTCTTGAGCTCTGCCAGTTTCTCCTTTATGAATTTGGGTGCTATGCCACTTGGTGCATACATATTGAGCAGTGTTATTTCCTCATTGTTTATACTGCCTTTAATCAGGATGTAATGACCTTCCCTGTCTTTTTTAATCATATATATTTTTACTTTGGCTTTGTCAGAAATCATAATAGCCACTCCTGCCTTCTTTTTCTCATTTGACACCCAAAAGATTTTGCTCAAACCCTGAACCTTAAACTTGTGTATGTCCACCCGCCTCATATGTGTTTCTTGTAGATAACATATGGTGGGATTTTGGTTTCTAATCCACTCTGCTATTTGCTTCCGTTTTATGAGAGAGTTCATCCCATTCACATTCAGAGTTATAATCATCAGTTGTGCATTTGCTGACATTTTCGAATCCTCCCGTCTTCCTACCCCCTTTTTCCTTATACTTTTTCCTTTTAAATCAGTGGTTTGCTATTCAGCCGCTATCCCTTATCCCCTCCCTTGATTAACTTCCCTTTCTACCCCCTCCCTCATTTTTCCCCCTCTTTTTGTTTTTAAAGGCCTTATGAATTCCCTCCCCCTTCTCCCCTCCCTTTTTTTGACCTCCTCACTCTCTTGCTCCCCTTGGTTTATCCCTTCTAACTTTCTCAGAAGGGTTAGATAAGAGTTTTATGTCTCAATGGATAGTATAGCTACTCTTCCCTCTC
>NW_025351473.1:0-5821 GCF_016433145.1 Gracilinanus agilis
CAAGAATACGGGTGAGAGACTCTTCTCCCTTCCTGACATTGAGGCGTACTGTGCCTGTGCCCTACCCCTGCTTGTTAGTCTAGTGACTGAGTCCAAAAGGAAAGGAAATGAGGTCAGCCAGGTACGATCTGTTCTTCATGAACCCATACTGGCTCCCGGTGCTTTCTAAAGTGTTCTGAGAGCACCCCTTTCATAACAGACTCCAGCGGATTGCCAGGAATAGAAATCAGGCGATTAGCTCATCGTTTGAAGAAGCCACCCTCTTCCTTTTTTTGAAAACTAGGCCTCCATTTGCCTGCTGCCAGACCCACAGTGTGTTGTCTGTTCTCTACAATTTTTCAATGATTGGCAATGGCTCAGCAACCACATCCCTTTCTTTCAGTCCCAGGGATCTGCTGATGCAGGCCTGGTGACACGAACCCTTTCAGGGCAGCTGGGTCCTTCCAGGCTCCTCCCTCATCCTGGAGAACTCGTTTCCCAGTTAAGCATCTTCATCTTTTACTTTCCATTCTGAAGGGAAAGTAGGAGACATGAGAAGGGCTGGTGTGGGTTGGTTTTTTTGCCTTTCTCTGACTTCTGTTGTCACCGAGCTCTCCTGAGGCAGTCGTTCTATCTCTCCTTTGATATTTTGCTCCCAAGGAAGCTAAAGAAAACCCCCAAACCATGTTCTTTGTTTCTTCCTCAGCCTCCCTTATTTTGTGTGTGTGTTTAAACCCACCTAGGCTGGCTCTTGAGCTTTCTGGGTATGCACCTTAGATTTCCCATGAGGGATTTCTCTTTCCATGAATTTGGCCATCTCTTCCTGCTTCATGCCTTGTGTATGTTCTTCTTTCACTCTCCATCTGTTGAAATTCTGTCCATCCTTCAGGGCCTCGTATAAATGACAAGAATTCTTAAGCTTGGTTTGTACCAGACAGAACTCATTATCCTTCCCCCAAAGTGCCTTCCCTTTGTTGATTATTTTTGTTTGTCCTGTACTGGGGCAGCTAATTGGCACAGTGGATAGAGACCCAGACCAGGGAGTCAGGAACACCTGAGTTCAAATCTAGACTCAGACATTTCCTAGCTGTGTGACCATGAGCAAGTCCAATTCTGTTTTGTCTCAGTTTTCTCATCTGGAAAATAAGCTGGAGAAGGAAATGGCAAACCATGCCAGTATCTTTGTCAAGAAAACCCCAAATGGGGTGTGAAGAGTCAGACACAACTGAAATGACTGAGCAACAACAAATTTATTCTGTATGTACTTGTATATTTGCACGTTGTTGCATGTATGTATTTGCATGTTGTCATTCTCAGGGCTTAAAGGCACAGTGCCTATCACATAGCAGGAACTTAATAAATTCTTATAAATTAAATGATTATCAGTAACAAGTGTTAGCATTTATTCTGTACCAAGCCCTAGAGTTTACAAAGAAACTTGAGTTCCTACCCTTAAGGAGCTCACAGTCTAACAGAGGAGACAACATGTAAATAATTAGGCCTTTACAGATATATACAGGGTAGGGGCAACTAGGTGACTCATCGGATAGAGAGCCAGGCTTGGAGTCAGAAAAAGCTGGGTTCAAATCCAGCCTTAGACACTAGTAAGCTGTGTGATCTTGGACATGTCACTTAACCCACCCCCATTGCCTAGCCCTTAGCATTTTTCTGTCTTACAATTGATACTAAGAGAAGATAAAGGCTTTAAAAATTCATCCATCCATCCATCCATCCATCCATCCATCCATCCATCCATCTATCCATTTATCTGTCCATCTTTCTATCTATCTGTCTTTCTCTGTGTGTTTAGCCATCTCTCTCTGTCTATCTACTTATCTATCTGTCTGTCTGTATCTCTGTTCATCATCCGTATCCATCCATCCACCCACCCATCCCTCCATCCATTGTAATGAGAGATAATCCCAGAGGGAAGATATAGGTGAGGTGGGATAGAAAAGAGCCTGTTGCAGGAAGTAGGATTTAAGTTGAGTCTTGAAGGAAACCATGTGGAGAGGGAGCAAGGGAAGGAGCAAAGCATTCCAGGCCTGGGATATGGCCAGTGAAAGGGTCTGGAGTTGGGTAATGGTTACCTCCTCTGTGAAGCTTCAAGAAATTACCTTTTCCTTGCACTTTCCCATGGATAAATTAACAAACGTTTAAATGCTAATTATATACTGGTTGCTCTCCTAGGTACTAGGCCTACAAAGAGAAATAATGAAACAATTCCTACTTGCAAAGAGCTTCTATTCTAATGGGAGACAAGGGCATGAATTAAAAAAAAGAATAACTATAAAGAAGAAATGCTAACAGTTACAGCATGGTTAACTAGAGGGTAGTTTGAGAGGGAGGGCACGAGCAGTTGGAGGCATGTGGAACTGCTAGCAATATATTTTCATTTTCTCTTCCAGACACTAAAACATTAAAGAGTTTTATAGCCTTAGCAAGCTGTCAGTAATATATTGAATGAATGAATGAATTCATGAAATAGTACTCTTTTCTTTAGTGGGGTAGAGAGGGTTTACATTTAGTCCTAGGCACTAATAATGAATGCACTCCTTCAAATATGGGGAGGATGCCTGAACATCAGCAGGTTGGTGTGTTCTTTGAATTGTGTCCCCAGAAGAAAGGATAAAATTCTGGGCCTGGAGTCAGAAAGATGGGTTTAAGTCAGAGCTCAAGCACTTCCTAGCTTTGTGACTGTGGGTAGATCTCTTAAGCTTTCTGCGCCTCAGTTTCCTTATCTAAACATCTGGATAATAATAGCATTTATCATGAATGATTTGTTGTGAGATTCAAGTGAAATAATATACCTAAAGTGCTTTGCCAATGGTAAAATCCCCATTTTACAGATGAGGAAACTGAAGTCTAGAGTGGTAAATGACTTATCCAGGGTCATACTGCTAGTACTAGGATTCAATCTTGTATTTGGTGTATTTGGAGGCCATCTAGTTTAATCTCTTTATTTTACAGATGAGGAAACTGAGACCCACAGAAACAAAATGTTTTATGTAAGGGTCACACAGGAAATGAGTGACCAGTTATAGATATGAGCCCAGGTTTTCTTGACTCCAGCTTCATTGTGCTGTCCACTGTACTGTCGTCGGGTGATTCTGTGCATTTATGTTTAAGGCTCAGCATGTTCTCAGGGCAAGGGATCAGTCTGTGTCTAGGGTTAGGGCTCAGTTAGGGTCAGATCTGGTGTCAGGCTCAGGAGTTGTTCCATTTTTGGCGTCAGGGCTCTGTCTGTGACTAGGGTCAGGTCTCAGACTCTGATCTAGGAAGTTAGGATGTCAATTGGCAACTTGAATAGGATAGAAGATAGTTGGGGTCCATGGACAAGGTCCCAGTCCATCTCCAGCCTAGGGGGTGAGTCTGTGTCTGGTATTAGGGCATCGTCTACCCTTGGGGTAGAGGGGGTCTTTGCCTTCAAGGTTAGGGCTCCCTCTGAGACCAGGGTCCAGCAAAGTATTTGAGAGGCTTGTCTTTACTCAGGATTATGTCCCAATATCTGGGATCCAAGATCTGGGCTTGAACAGATTCGTTTGTATCTATGATTAGGGCTCAGACTTGTCTATCGATGTGGGATGGAGGGGACCAGAGACAATCTAATCAACCCCATGGAAGGATCAGACCCTTACTTAAACCTTTGATTGGCTGCTGCCTCTGATCTCTGATTATTTTTTTAATTTTTATTTTGAATATTTTCCCCTACTTACATATTTCATGTTCTTTCCCTCTCCCCCAAACCCCCCAAACCCCTCTTAGCCAACACACAATTCCACTGGTCTTTTACATGTATGATCAAGACCTAATTCCATATTATTGACAGTAGGATTAGAGTTATCGTTTAGTGTCTTCATCTGATCTCTGATTTAAAGCAGGGCTGGAGGATGTAATAAATGGAAAGATAAGAGCAGAATACAAGACTCTTGACAATCAAGATTTCCCAAGCATCAGACTCCTGCTTCTCTTTCTGGATTCCCTAATCTTCCATCTTTCTTCCCTCCCCTACACTTGTCAAAGATGGAGGCTGTAAGCTGTGCTTTTTCCAAAAAGTGGAGAAGGGCCGGTCCAGATGCCGTCATCATCTGCCCTCCAATCCAGATATTTCTTGTCTCGTTGGGCAGATTGCCCAGGTCCTGTTCTGGCTTCTTGTAGCCTCTCTCAGAGGGCAAGGGGGCATGGGAAAGCAGCAGCTTCTCTGGAAAGTCCCGAGACTTGGGTGCTGTGAGATCCTTCAGGGAGAAGAATGGTTTATAGGCAGAGGTCCTGGCTGGTCATCCAGTCTCCTTGGATTTTCTATTCCATTCTTCCCTCTCAAAAAGAGCTTTGAATGTCTCTTATTTCTCCTTCACCTACCAGTCTTTTTCCTTTCAGGTTCTGGTCCCCACTTTGTTCCTTTGTTCTTTCCTCCCAGCTTCCCTCAATCACCCCTTTTGCTTCCTGCCTCTTGGCCTTGCGCATTGTATCTTTGGGACAGTGAGTGCCGCCATGTTTTTTCTGATCGGTCTACTTACTATCTCTCTCGTACAACATGTCATCTTCCACCTCCATGGATTTAATAGGTGATCCTTAAGCCTAAGAGTTTTTCCTCACCCTGCCTCTAGGAATCCTTCAGTTCTTTCAAAGCTCAGCTGATGGGCCTTTCCTGACCTCCCCCTACTCTCTGTCTCCATTTGCTAGTAAAAGGAGGCACAATGGATAGAGTGCTGGACCTCAGGAGTCAGGAGTTAGGAGAGCTCATCTTTCTGAGTTCAAATTTGGCCTCAGGCACTTAGTAGCTGTGTAACCCTGGGCAAGTCAATGAACTTTGCTTCAGTTTCCCCATCTGTAAAATGAGCTGGAGAAGGAAATGGCAAACCACTCCAGTGTCTTTGCCAAGAAAACCCCAAACGGGATCAAGGAAGAGTCAGATATAACTGAAATACCTGAACAACAACAATAGATTGTTTTATGGATGAAGAAATATTTTATATTTATTTATTTTTACACATGTAAAAATCCACTCCACCAAAGTGTAAGTTCTTTGAGGTAGAGGACCATTTCTTTTTTTCCTCTTTGTAATCCCAGAGTTCAAGCATAGGATATATAATTGTTCAGTTTTGTCTGACTCTTTGAAAACCTTTTTTGGGGGTTTCTTAGTGATGATACTGGAGTAGTTGGCCATTTCTTCCTCTAGCTCATTTTACAGATGAGGAAACTGAGGCCAGCAGGGTGAAGTGACTTGCCCAGGGTCACACAGCTAGGAAGTGAACTGAGGCTAGATTTGACCTCTGGTATTCCTGACTCCAGACCTGGTACTCTCTCCACTGCATCACTTAGCAGTCCTGTGGGACATGGAATTAGTGCTTAGTAAATACTTTGAGCTAGTGATCTGCCCTTAGGGTCATGATAATTCTGTATAATTGAGTGAGTTGGGAGTTTGACCCAATCAGGGATGCTGAGCATGCTTGTGGGAGCCTGGGCTGAGTGGCACCCCCAATGTTCTTGCTCAAAGAATGGGGAGATTGGGCCCAGGCCCACCATTCTGGGCCCCCTAAGTAGTGCCATAGCAGTAGCTCTGGCCCTGTTCCTTTGCCATAGTTATGTGCCTGGGTGGCCTCTGACCTCTCTAGGTGTCCACTGACTATTTAATTGGTTCCTTGCTACTGATTTCTGTCCCTTTGCTCCTCCCTAGGCTCAGAGATGGCGCAGTGAGAATTTTGAGAGGCCAGTGGATCTGGAGGGATCTGGGGATGATGACTCTTTCCCAGACGACGAGCTTGATGATCACTACTCAGGCTCTGGCTCTGGTTGTAAGTAGAGCCCCTTCTTCCTCCTCCTCCTCTTCCTCCTCCTCCTC
>NW_025351474.1:0-8005 GCF_016433145.1 Gracilinanus agilis
GCTAGGCCGGTAATGACGGCCCACACTCTGAGCGGGGCTCCTCTCCCAGGCCCGAATCCCCTCCCCTGTACCACAGGCCGATGTGCTCCAGCCAAGTGCTCTGCCAGCCGGGCACTCCCAGCCCCGCACTCCGGGCCCCTAAGCACGGGAGTTTCATGGCAAAAGGTGACGTTTGTGATGCTTCCCCGCATCTGGGAGTCAGAAAGACTTGGATTCTGGCTGTGTGATCTTGGGCAAGTCCCAGCCCGGCCCTTCTGTGCTGGGAGCATAATATTCTCTACCTGCGCACTCCCTGGGCGAGCATTCCGGGGTTCCACCAGTACTTCTCCTGGGGAGTAGCTGCATTTTTAAGCAACTTCTTGGCCTCTCTGCAGGCCTCACAGGTGGGATGCACAGCAAAAATAGAGTCAGACACACTGTGGTTATGCTTTAACTGGGCCCTCAGGCGGCACCACCACGAGGGGCCGCAGCCTCTAATCCCAGCACCCCTCACCCATCCCTCATCACCCCACTCTTGGTCAGAGACTCACAAGTCCCCGGAACATGGCAGGCAGAGGGGCAGAGGGAGTCAAAGCATGTTACAGGCTTTTGAAGGAGGGACAAGGAACCATTCATTATTCATTCAGCAAATATTTGTGAAAGACAACAGCATGAAAGGCTCCATCCTAGGGCCCAAGGCTGTAAGGACAACCGGCCAGCACCACCGTCCCTGCCCTCAGGAACCGTCCATCCCACTGGGAACACGGGCACCGACACCAGGCCTGAATGCAAACATATATACAGGGTTGGCCTCCATTGGAAGGTGGCTCAGTAACCGGGGGCTTGGGAAGGAAGTGGATCCTGGGGAGGCAGCTACAGGTTCTGTGAGGCCCGGATGAGGAGGGAGGAGGTTCCAGATGGGGGGAGCCACCCCGAAATGAGTAATCTCTGGCGCTGGCATAGCTCTCGAAGGCTTGCCCAGATCTTGGCTTTCAGGATCTCATCGGGCCTTTGCAACAACCCTACGGGACACGGATTATTGGCATTATTGTCCCATTTTACCAATGAGTAGAGTGAGGCACCAGGAATGCAAGGAACTCATCCGGGATCATCCAACTCGGGGTTTCCGGCTCTCTCCTGACTCCACCACCATCTCTCTATGCATCAAGCCAAGCTGCTGCTCTGTTGGCAGTCTGTCTTTCTCTGACTCTGTCTCTGTCTCTGTCTCTGTCTCTCTATCTCTATGTCTCTTTGTCTCTCTGTGTCTCCAGCACTGTCTCTGTCTCTGTCTGTCTCTCTCTCTCTACACACACACACACACACACACACCTATACATACATACATACATATTTACACAAATACATGTCCTGAGATGGTCCATGATGCCGGGTCTTGCTACTTCTCTGGCCCTCAGTTTCCCCATCTGTACAATAAGAGGGTCGTCTCTTGCTGACCTCTTAGGGCCCTCCCCGGTCCTCTGCTGGGGTGGGGAGGCACCAGCGATCTCGCCCCCCCGGAGGCTTCCCTCCTCCCTTAGCCCGTCCCCGGCAGGTCGGGGTCCCACCGCAAAGGTAAGCAGAGCTCATGGACCACAGCACGGACGGGAAATCGAGGCTCCCTCTGGAATATGGGCTCGAGGAAGAGGAAGAGCCGAGAGAATACGGGCCGGAACTCGGGCGCCGGGAGAGCCCCGGCCCACAAGCCACTTAGGCGGGGAGCCGGCCAGATGTCACTTGGGGCGCCACATCAGAGGGAAAGGACGGGCCGGCCTGATCCACATAGAGGGAAGGAAAGTCTGGCGCGTGGATGAAGCAACAGAAAACAAGGGAAGTGGCTTCTCGGGGAGCCTACGGCTGCCTGACCTTCCGTGCTGGGAAGATCAAAGACTCGCATTAGAAACCAAACGGCACCGCCATGACACACTCGTGACTTTGAGGACGCTTCCAGGGTGATTCGTATTCCAGACTTCAGGCTCCAAGGTCCGAAATTTATGAGCTCCTGTCAAGGCGGGTCACGGAGGCAGCTGGGAGGACGCGCAATTCGCATCTGCATCCTCTCCCTCCTCCCCTCTCATTCCCCAAACTCGAAGAAGAGGCACCTCCATCGCGGGCACGTTGGAGCGAGTCCTCCTTGATATTCCCGAGATCATGGCTCGAGAGGGGGAGGGGACCTGAGAAATCATTCTAGAAATGAGGAAGCTGGGGCAGCTGGGGGGCTCAGCGGATGGAGAGCAGGCTTAGAGATCAGAGGTCCTGGGTTCAAATCTGACCTCAGACACTGCCTAGCTGTGTGACCCTGGGCAAGTCACTTAACCCCCATGGCCTAGCCTTGACCATTCTTCTGCCACAGTATTGATTCTAAGATGCAAGGTGAGGGCCTACAAAAAGAAATGAAGAATAACTTGAGAGTGAGAAAGCACTTCAGAGACCAGTAACTGATTTTATAAATTTGGAAACTGAGGCACAGGGAGGGGAATTGGCATAGCCACCGCTGGAGCAGAGTCAGAATTATCTCTAGTCCAAGCCTCTCGTTTTACAACTGAGGAAACTGGAGTCCAGAAAAGGGAAATAACAGAGCACGTAGCACCGTGCATGGCACACAGAAGGTGCTTCATAAACCTTTGATTCGTGGATCAACACTCTAGAGTTGGAAAAGACCCTAAAGATGCCGAGCATCGAGTCCAGCCTCCTCCTTTTACAGAGGCCGAGAGGATCAACAAGACTTGCCCGAGCCAGGCAGTGTCTTAACCCGTCTCCTGCCTCCAAATTCCCTTCTCTTTCCATTGAATCCTGCTGCCTCCACGAGTCCAAACTATCGTACCATTTAGTATGTAACCGGACAGTCGGCCATGCTTGCTCCCTTCCTGGCACTCCGCAGCCCCCAGGAATGGTCCTGCGGAAGGTGGGGAAAAGGGAGCCCACAAAAAGGTCCCGATGGGGGGCTCCAACCCACATGAGGACGCAGACGAGAGCCAGCTCGACTGACGAGGAGTGCCCGGCTGCCATGAGTATCCGTGAGGGGCTGCCCATAGCCGTAGCACCAGAGAGCCACTGTGGGGCCTTTGGCTTCCTGCCTCTGCCCGTCTCCCGCTGGGCACCTTAGTCGGCCTGAAGACGAGCCGGAAGGTCTCCCGATGCTCCCCCAGAAAGGAGGCATCCGGCGTCAGGTAAGAGCCGAGCCCAGCCCTTGATGGCATCTTTCTGTTTGCATCTGGCTGCCTGGCACCACGCCGAGGTGTCTCGGGCAAACGTTAATATGTTTTCTCAACTTGGTCCATTTGGGTATCATTATGTTATTAAGTAGCTAATTGACTGTCTCACCTGCGTTGCCGTGGATGGCATCAACAGGCACCCTAATGGGGCTAAGACCGAACACGAACAATTAACCTCCGAATGTAAGTTAGGAAATGGATTAAGGGCAAAGGCGGAGCGTCTGGCCCCGCCCGCTGGGGGCGTCCTGGGCCCCAAGAGATCAGACCTTTCTTGGGCTGCTCGGGGAGCTGAATGTAACATGACGCTTATTGAGGCTTCGGATGCCCAGAAGAGACGCAGAAAAGAAATGATGTGTGCGCGGGCGCGAGAGAGGAATCAAAGGATGCGAGTGACGGGGATTAAGCCGAAGGCAAGATGGAGCTTTCATGGAAGTTCACTGGAGCTGATCTGGAAGCCTTAACTAATGCAGGCGACCAACACATCCGTAACATCCGGCCTGGGAACTGCATCCCAGCCATGGGCGATGTCGGCGGCGTAGGCTAAAGCCCGCCGCGCAGTCACGGAATACGCCGGGATTCGTCCGAGAAATCACGTGCAGATTCTTCCGATGGCACCGGCAGGCTTGATTGAAGAGCTGCCAAGCAGAAGTTCTCCGGACAGGCTGCGAGAACGCAAGTGGGAAGGAGCTTCTCGGTCTCTGCTCTTTAGAAAGTGCGGCTGCACGCCTTGCGGGGGCCTCCGCAGTAACCGCTTCAAGGAAAAATCACGTGAAATCACAGGCTGGGCAGCGGATGTCCAGGGCAGGATTTTGTAAAGAGATCAGCCTTCTGGTGTGGACCCAGCGATCAGAGAGGGAAGGACCCATCTGATGCGACTCATACCAGACCCAGAATCGCCATCCAGTCTGTGCTTGAAGACCTCCAATGAAGACAAGCCCGCCTCCTGGCAGAGCGGCGAGAGCTCCGGATTGAGAGTTAGGAAGACTCGGGTTCATATCTTGCCTGGCTACAAGACCCTGGTCAAGTCATTCAATCTCTGTCTGTCTCAATTTCCTCAACTGTAAAATGGGCTAATAATAACCCCTCCTTCCTAGGGTTGTTGAGAAGATCAAATGAGATAACAGTTATAACGTGCTTAGCATAGTCATAGGCATGAAATAAATGCTTGTTTCCTTCCTTTGTCCATTCTTTCATGTACTGTGGTGGCTAGGGCACTGCACGTGGTGTGAGTTCAAATCCTACCTTAGATACTTACTAATATTCTCTAAGGTTATTTCCAGCTCTCAATGGATGATTATATGAAATCTTATCAAAGATCCTATTAAAAAGTCATAATTATAAGGAAGACTCTGGGTCGAGTCTAATTGAGAACTCTGTGTGTTTGGCGAGCCAAAGCCTCTGCCTGAGGAAGCAAGCACGCTTGAGCTAAAGGGTCCATAACTCCAACTCTCTGAGAGGAAGCCCAGAGCCAAGCAAACAGTCCTGGAGGTGAGTCAGCTTCACACTCCAGCTCTGTTACTTGTCACCTGTGTCCCTGGGCTGAGTCACTTCATCGCTTTGGAGGAGGAGGAAGAAGATTTCTCATGCTCAAAAGGAAGGGGTTAAACTAGATGACTATGAGATTCTTTCCAGCTGTAGAGCCAGGTTCCCGCTGTCGCCACTTCCTCCCTCTCTACACCCCAAGACACTTCCCCAGCTTCCCTTCACATCGGCAGGCTGAGTCGCCAGACTCAATCCATAAATGTTTACTCCCTGGTGTGTGCCACACACTGTGCCAAGTGCTGAGGATACCATGAAAGGAAGAAGCCAGTCCCTGCTCACAAACAAACTATATACAGGATAAACTGGGGATGATCATCAGAAAGAAGATTCTAATATTAAAGGAGGTCTCCTAGAAGGTGGGATCTTAGCTGAGACTTGAAGGAAGTCAGGGAAGCAGGGAGGAAGAGATGAGCATTCTAGGCAAGAGGCACAGCCTGCCCAAATGCCTGGAGCTGGAAGTGGAGGGTCTTGTGCTAGGAATAGAAACAGTGGCTACTTCTCATCTCAGCATTCTAGGGGAAATGCTGAGGGCTGAGTTTTTAGAACTCTTAGTCACGAGCCCCCATCGGTGTGCTTCTCATTAACATTAGATATCCAGATTCAGTTGTCCTTTTTAAAAGTGTATTTATTATTACTGTTGTTAAAGGTTTATACCATAAAGGTTTAAACCATAAACCATACACAATGTCTTTTGGAAGAGTGATGGGCTCAGATTTAAACAAAGGTAGTGAAGCACAGGCATAGTGAACACAAATGACAACAGGGTACTCACAAGTCTTTCTTATGGCGTTCCCCTTAAATCTAGCTCCTTTCTGGGTTCTAAAAATTGATGGCTTTCTAGAGTAAATAACTAGCATTTTCTCTGCTATTAGGGGTCACACTCCCTGAAATCTCCTTCCATTCCCATTACAATTCTCCTTTTAGATTTGTCTAACTCCGTGTTTGTCCTCTGGATTAAATTTTTGCTCACTCATTCTCTTAAGGGCTCGGCCAGAGGTCTTCTACCACGAGATTGGCCCATCACTTAGCTGAGCTCACCACTGGATTACCACCAAGAGGTATGACTTGATCAACCAATCACAAGATGGTTTCTGAGCCACATCATCTGCCTTTCATGCAATGGACAAAAGGCTTATGATTCTTTCATATTTCCCAAGGGCTTGTCTGAACACTGGGATGAGGTTATAGGAAAATTCCTTAATACCGAATTTATTCCGTTGATTGATTCATTGGAGCAGAAGTAGACTCGCCCTTACACTATTAATTGCATTTTGTGTGTGATAGGAAACCAAACTCTTTAATACAAAGCCAGATTTTCCTTTTGACACTAAGATCGTATACTAGAAAAATAGTTATTAGACTTCTTGGAATGGCAGAAAAGTATCTGGTTGACCTAAGTACCCAAATTATTTTTTGGCACTGCCTTGTAGAGAAAATGAATGCAGTGATCTTCATTTGTCGTTGATTTTTCCTTCCAGTTGAGAAAAAAATATTTGCTGGCAGTCATCTGAGCCTTCCATAAGGCTCCCTCATTCACTTAGTCAGTAATCAATACACTAGTGGCATGACAGATCTTTGACACTCACAAAGAATTAATGGACATTTGAGGCCACAGATGGGAGCTGTTTTTCCTAGCATCAAGTTACTACTTGGGATGTGACCTCTTTGCCTATTTGTTTTGTTTTGTTTCATGTTATTTGTGCATAGAGCCTATCTCTCTTCTCCAATATCTCCTCAACACTACAGCCAAAATGATCTTCTTAAAGCTCAAATCTATCTATATCATTAGCCTACCCAATAAACTCCAGTGGCTCCCTAGTACTTCTAGGATCAATTGTAATCAACTCCTCTAATTGGCATTTGAAGCTCTTCACAACCCAGCCCCAATCTGTCTTTGAAACTTTATCAAGTGTTCCTTCTCTTCACACACTCTCCAGGCTGTGGTCATCTTCTCCAAGAGCGCTGGAGGCCGTGGCAGGAGCCCCTCTTGTGAAATGCCACCAGCCATGTCTCAGGACCCCAGGTATTTGAACTTCTTAAACACACGTGCTTCTAGGCTTGAGCACGTCCATCTTACGATGAGCTTTCTCTCTGGGTGGTCAAAAACATCAGAAAGGTGTGGGGAAGAGGGAGGAGCCTAGACTGACTATGAACTGGACCTACAAGCTGGGTGGATGATTTGGGGCAGCTAAATAACTCCTCCTGTCTAGGGCTCAGTTTTCTCCTGTAAAAGAAAGGAGGAGGACTAGATAATCCCATCAGGCAACAGTGCCTCCTTCACAGGACTGTTATGAAGCTTAAATTAGCTAATATATGGAAAGTACATGGCCAACTTTAAAAAGCTCCAGAACAATCAATTATGACAAGGATGACTATGAAGATAATAGTGGGTTCCTTTCTGGCTCTGAAATTCTGGGCAAACAAAAGGAACTTGCCTTTTTCCTTGGTATGTGCTGCTGTGAGTCACTAGATCCCAAATGAAGCTGGACCTTTTCTCCTGAAGCTGCTTCCCACGCCGAGAGCTTCTGACACATGAGCCCTCCCAACAGCAGTATGCAGCAGAGTGGGAAGGTGGCCAATAGTCACCATAGCCAGGAAAGTGACCGACACACGGGTGGGGAGTCTTGAGTGCTAGTTCTAGCAGCCACACGGTGGGCGCCAGTAGAGACAGTATTGACAGCTAGGAGCAGCAGGAAAGACGTCCCAGAGGAAGATGGCAGCTGAAGTTCAAGGTTTCTAGGGAAACAGAAAAATCTAAGAGATGGAGGTGCAGAGGGACTGTATTCCAGGCATAAGACATAATCAGTGCAAAGGTTCACAGATGGGGGACAGAATGCTGAGTTCAGGGGAACAGCAAGTAGGCAAATTTGGCTGGAACATAGAATGCCTGAAGGAGAGCAAGGAGGGCTGGATCTAGGCACTTCCACAAAACCCTTTACAGAGATGTTAAGCATCAGCATAATGACATTTAAGAAGGGCATCAACAAGGTAGTTTTAGAAGTGCAAAAAAGGAAGAGAAGGGAGATGTAGAAAGGGACACCGCGATCTGTAACAATTTTGGTTAAACAGATATATGCACATGTACATATTTTTAAAAAGATCATATGTGGCTGAAATTCAGTTTCTTGTACAATCTCTCCCCGCTCTTCATATTTTGAAATGTTGTAATTAATGGTGATCATTGAATTCACAATAAAAAAGAAAATGGGATAAAGGTTTGGAGGGTGAGGAGGAAGGAAGGAAGGAAGGAAGGAAGGAAGGAAGGAAGGAAG
>NW_025351475.1:0-2691 GCF_016433145.1 Gracilinanus agilis
TATATATATATAATCTAACCTCTATTCTGTCTTTTTGGATAAATGCTAATTTTTCTTTTAATATGACTCCATTGTGACATTGATATTTGGTGGGAGAAGGAGCTAGCTTTGGATATATAAATCATGTAGCTTCTGATCCATTAAGGAATAACAATCCAGAGTCATAGTTTTTTCTCATTAAGGAATTATGATCAGGAGCTTTAGTTTGAACTTAAATACTATTCCTCCTATTAGATATATGTTTCCATCCATCCATTCAGCAATCCATGTCTATCCATTCATCCATGTCTATCCATCAAGATCTTTCTATATATCTGTCTGTCTATCTAACTATCTTTCTAAATGTCTACCTGTCTATGTTCTTGAGAGCTTTCTTTATTTTTCTATATTTGGCTTGAAAAATGTAGAAATATGTGGAAAGACTTTATACTTGTATTAGGGCACAGGAAGGATACAGATCATCTTCATGAGGCATTGAAGACTGACAAAAAAAACCACTCGACTTAATCAGTTCCATGAGATGGGACTTGTTTTCTTTGTATGCCTTAAGTGATTACAAGTGGATCTGGTATCCTGGTAAAAATAACTTTTAGAAAATAGGCTGTTCCATTTTCCCATGAATCTTGAGACACAATGACTAGAAAGAATAGGGCAGAAAAGAACCAAGTGGTTACTATAACATAAATAAGGTGATAACACACTACACAGTGTGACATGGAACACAGACATCTGCCACATAACATGGGTCTCGTGCTGCTGAATAAAAGTTATGAGCCCATTGGCGGTAGTATCATGATTAGTAATAGATTCATCAGAGTCAAACTCTGGCTCAATTTTCTTATCCAGTTGTTTTATTAGTTCCTCTGCTATTTAATCATAACAATTGCTAACCCAGACAACAACCCAAAGATTTTTGTTCCTGTATGGTGATTAAGATTCTAAGAATGAATACAGTGACCTTTTTGTCAAGAATGGGATTATTGGAGTACTTTCCATCAAAGATCTTATAAGGCAGCTGCTTCTCTAGGGCATTTTCCTGAGGTTCTGATTTTGCTCTCCAGAATGAATATGCCTGCAATTCACCATCATTTTCTCCAAACCATTATTTACCTCTGGTACCACATCCTTTCCCTACACTGCCAAAGTTTTGTTGGAGTGATTCCACAATGTTATGTGGAGCATACCACGGTCTTCTTTGAAATTTGTCTTCTTCCTTTTGAATGTTTGTGCCTGAGCATCTTGATCTTCTTAAAACTTGGATAGCTCAATAATCATCTTCATAATTTCTTTTGTGGATGAGGTTCTTAGGATGTTATCCTATGTAGTGTCCATTGGAGGTTTTGAGATTCAAGCTGAACCACTTGAATTACCTTGAAAGAGCATCATTTTCTTTTTTTTTACTTTTTACTTTTGTCAATTACATGTAGAAACAGTTTTTGACAATTATTATCTGGCATTTGGTATTCAGATTCTCTCCTTCCTTTCTTTCTCCACCCTTCCTGAGACAGTCAGTAATTTGATATGGTTTATACTATTGCTGTCATGCAATACATTTTTCATTATTACTCATGCCCTAAAAAAATCACATATCACACATACAATAAAAACCCATGAAGGAAATAAAGTGGAAAATGCCATGTTTTTGATAGGCAATCAGATTGCAACAGTTTCTTCTTTGACTGTGAATAACAATTTTCATTATGTGTCTCAAAGATATCTTCGAAATTTGCTTTGCTGATAATGGTTTAGTCATTCACAGTTGGTCACTGTATAATATTGTGCTGCTTCTGCTCATTTCACTCTGAATCAGTTCATATAAGTATTTCTAGTTGTTTTTTTTCTGGACTGATTCTGTTCATCATTTCTTATGGTGCAATACTTTCCATTAAAACCATATACCATATTGTTCATCCATTCCCCAAAGAAATAGATACTATAAAAAGAACAGCCAAAATGGTTTCATATATGTAGGATTTTTTTTTAATATTTTATTTTTTAAGAAAAATTTTCCATGGTTACATGATTCTTGTTTTACTTTCCCCTTCATCTCTCTTCCTCCCCCCATATCCAACGTGCATTTCCACTGGTTTTAACATGTGTGATCAATCAAGACTTATTTACATATTATTGATAGTTGCATTGGTGTGGTCATTTAGTGTCTACATCCCCAACCATGCCTGCATCAAACCATGTGTTCAAGCGATTTTTTTTCTTCTGTGTTTCCACTCCTGCAGTTCTTCCTCTGAATGTGGGTAGTGTTATTTTCCATAAATCCCTGTTTTCTCTCACCTCTTTGGAATATAGTCCCAGAAGTGTTAATGCTGGGTATGAGGGTTTGCATAGTTTTATGGCTCTTTGAGCCTGGTTCCATATTGCTCTCCAAAATGGTTTTATCAATTCACAGTTCCACCAACAGTGTATTAGTATTATAGTTTTTCCACTTCCCTTCCAATATTTATCATTTTCCTTTTTGGTCATGTTATCTGATCTGATAGGTGCCAGGCAATATCTCAGAGTTGTTTTAATTTGCATTTCTCTAATTAATAGTGATTTGGAGCAGTTTTTTTTTCTTATGATTATAGATAGTTTTAATTTCTTCTTCTGAGAACTGCATGATCATAACCTTTAACTGTTTTTCAATCAAGAATGATTTGAATACATACATACATATATATATGTATATATATACAT
>NW_025351476.1:0-2620 GCF_016433145.1 Gracilinanus agilis
ATATAGGTAATATAATATATATCCTTTATATATTTTTATTTACCATATATTTACCTTCTATCTTCAAATTAATATTTTGTATTGATTCTAAAAAGAATTGTGTTAGGGACTAGGAAATGGGATTTAAGGGACTTCTCTAGGGTCACACAGCTAGGAAGTGTCTGAAGCCAGATTTGAACCAGGATTTCCCATTTCTAGGTCTAGTTCTATATATACTGAGACACTAAATGACCTCAAACCCTTGAATATTTTCGTAAAGTGAAAATATGATTAACTGAAATAATTCCTCAGGATATTGGCTAATATCTGCAAAGGAGAAAATTAAAATCACTGTGAAGCATCTTATAAAATGCCTATTAATATTAAATCTAATATTTTAATTCAAATCAGTTCAATAAATTATATTTATTAAGTGCCCACTATCAAGGCTTTGTGCTAGGTGGTGGTGTTTCAAAAACAAAAAGGAAACAGTCCCTGCCTTCATAGAGCAAATATTCTATTAGAGTAGATAAATAATCTAGTTATATCAATATGGGTTGTCCTTCCCATGCCATAGCAAGCATTTGTGAGTTACTGTGGCTGAAAAACTCATCACTTTGTGTTAGCAAGATGAGGGTCTTTAAATGGAGCCAACAGACAGAGAGATGGTCTGTTGCCAGATTTTGACCTAGAAGACTTTGTGGCTTGGTAGTCTTTTGGAGAACTCTTGGGGGAGCCTTTGAGAATTCAAAGTCATCTCTGAGTCACAATGATGCACAAATGGAGAATGTCAGGAAATAAGACAAGAAGCCACTAAATTCCTCAATGTCCAGTGACATGATTTTTTCTCTGAAGAAAATGTTACTGCTCTTATGGGAAACAGAGCCTTTTACAATACCACAAAGAAATATCTCTCTGATCAAGACACACTGAGAAATGTAGATTATCCCTAAACTCTGTTCTTCACTCTAAGTATCTCTGAATTCCATTTGATCTAAATATAATACCTGTTATTTGAGATGGTGGGATCGCGTGAGGCAGTGTGGTGGCCAGTAAAGTTCACTGGTATTGTAGCCAAAAGACCAGCTCTGGTATTAATATCATAGCTATTATTTTCATAACAATTTAATGTTTGCAAGGCATTTTAAAATATTGACTAATTTTTATTCTCATAATCCTGGGAGGCTATAATTATCTCCATTTTACAGATGAAAATTAAGGTTGAAAAGTTAAAGGAATTGCCAAGTTGAGTCTGGATTTGAACTCATCTTCCTGACTTTGGGTCCTGGTCAATCTACATTGCTATTTAGCTGCCTCTATTACCTAATACATTCCTGAGAGAGGGTTTAGTTGCTTCAGTTTCCCCAATCCTAAAATGAAGATAGTAATACTTGTTCTACCCATCTTATGGGGGTGTTGCGGGGAAAAGAATTTTGTAAGCATTCAAGTGAGATTTAAATCGAGGTTATGAAAAAGACTGAGTCCAGCTTTAAAATTTGAATTCTGAGAACACCTGGTGTCCTCATCTCAAACTATCATCACCACAAAGCCACTACAAATAGTGACATTGAAATTTAGGCAAATTATATCTTACCCAAACTTTTCATAGAGGTGTTTTCAATCATGTGCTCACCACACACCTTTAAAAGGGAAAGAGGAAATCACATATAGATGTGGTATATTTAGCAGGGGTGCAGGTGTGTGCATAATAAGATAGTGCTAGATGCTTTTCAGGATGGCAAACAAATTGGGTATGTGTCAGAGCAAGATGAAATCAAAATAAATCTGTATCTTTCAGTGTTTACTTTGCAATAAACAAAGCTCAATAATCACTACTTTTCCAAAACAAAAAACTCATAAAGGATTTGAGTACACTCACTTGGTCCTTCCAGGTACAAATCCCAGGATCAAAAGTCTATGACACTTCACTTAAGTGAATTAAAAATGAGTTGACTTTCTCTTTTATGTTCTTTCTCCAGAAGACATGTTAAATCGGTGGGCATGTGGAAGAGTATGTATGTCTATATCTGTATATATGTCTATATATGTATGGAAGAGGGTCTATGTGTGTGCCTGTAGATGTATAGGAGTATGGAATGGTGGTGTGTATATCCAAACTTTACTTTTTGGGGCCAAAGAAAATAAATATAACCCATCCTATTTAATACATAGTTCTTCAAATAATTATTGACAATTATCATATACTCTTTTCACTCCAATTCACTGTTCTTACTACAATCCTTCTCCTTTTTCACATTGAGACTTCTTTTTTCAAGTCCTCCCAAATTTCTCCTCTAAATTCAATCTCTATTCTTCACCATTCAAAGTCCTCTAAATCATCATCACAACTTCTTCTTCTCTAAGGCCAATAGAGAGTCCTAGTGTCCACAGTGTCCTTTTGCCACTATTGTACTTATGGTCTACTTTTTCATGTAGTCTCCCAATGATACCAGAAACAGACTGAGAAAAACAAACTCAGTTCTGGGGAAAAGTTGTAGGCATAACATGCCTGAATTTTTGCAAGGCATTTGACGAAGTCTCTCATGCTCTCCTTGTGGATGAGATGGAGAAAAGGTGGTCTAGGTACTAGGATAAGTTAGATCAATTCTGAACTGTTTGAATGTGTAGTAATCATTAATGG
>NW_025351477.1:0-7920 GCF_016433145.1 Gracilinanus agilis
TCTCTCTGTCTCTCTGTCTCTCTCTCTGTCTCTTTCTCACACACACTCCTTCACCGGCTTCTTTCTTCTCCTTCCAAGTCCCCTAATGGAATACAGTTTACCTTCTCTCTCAGCCTCTGTATACACCTGTACCATAGCTGGGAGTGACCTCATATTTAAAATTCTCAAAGCATTCCAGCATTGAACAAGGCCTGTGGAGATTGTTTATCCATCTTTCCCATGTGCTTAGAGTATAACACCTATGGGGCTAAGTAAATACAATCCAAAGGATACAAAGAAGAAAAGTTGTTTTTTTTAAATCTCTCAAACTTTGCTTTTTCTCTTTTTGCTGACCTTGCCTTTTGCTAATCTTTCTTCCCTTGTTTGCAGACCATAGAACATTCCACCTACTCCCTAAATAATCCACTCCTTTTCTTTTCTGGAAAAACCAGGTCCTAATCCTGTTTGCTGACTGACTGGGGGCAATTTAGAACATGGCAATGGAAGCTTACAAGTATAACAGAAAAAGCATCCTGGGAAGTCTCCACAAAAGTTAACTGATAGTACCATCTGGAGACTCCTCCCTGCTTCCCCTGGCCACTGAGAAGATAAGATGATCTCCTTTGAGATCCAGAGTCCAATTCTGCCCGACTCCTCCTCATTTCAGCCCAAGATAGATCCTAAAATCAGGGGAAACTGTGGAGGGTCTCATAATGCAGGAGGCCATGTCTTCTCCCAGATAGAAGGTGCTCTTCTCTTCAGGATCCTGCTTCTCACTTGAATCCCAGCTCCTAAACTAGCATTTAAAAGAGTAGGCTGAGCAGCGGGCTCAAAGCCAGAGATTGTCATAAGCCAGGTAGAACTGGTCCAAGGTGGAAGTGCCTGGGTGGGGGGGTCCCTAGCTCAAGAGCCCTGTGCTTGTATTTTGACACAAAGCCAAGGTCAATCTGATGGCTCGCCAAAATTTCATCTCAATAAGTTCAGCTTTACACACTTATGTTTATAGACCAACTTTCATTTGGGGAGGGGGGAAGCAAACCCCTTTGCAAAAAAATAAACCTCAATTCACCTATTTAGAAATCACTTGCTTTGTTAAGTAGTTCAGACAACAGACGAAAAAATCTGATCACTTCCTTGCCTCCAGTATCTCCTCCCAACCTTTGTCACAGGGAATAGAGACATGGCTTTTGAAGGAGCCCTATGACTTCCTTCAAGGCCCCTTCTCTGAGACAGAAAGCATTCTTCTCAGCTCCCTTTCCCTTTCCTTCCCTCCCAGATCATTTTCCTCCTCTTACTCTCCTCCCAAGACCCTGATCTCCCTCTGTTTACATCCTTAAGCCCATTTTTTTTCTGTACCCCACAGCTCCTCTTCATATTTCCAAAGATCATGAGCTTTCTCCCAGGGCCACACCACCAGATTTTCCGTAACTACCTGAAGCTAGAGGCCTTTGTCAACAATCGTGTGGCTCAAAATCGGAGCTCCCTGGATCCAGCCCATCCTCGGGACTACATTGACTGCTTTCTGATCAAGATGGAGCAAGTAATACGCAAGCCCTGTGCCTTCTCCCCACCCTAGACCCTTTCCTCCATGTACACAAGAAACAGGGCTCACCGTCTTGGAGAGGGAGCTCATCTACCAGAGACCAAGTCCACCCCTTGGAGAGGGATCAGGCACCACAGAGACAGGGCTGCCTCCAAAATCAGTTCGCTCCTCCTAAAGAAAGAGCCCAACCCCTTAGAAGAGTCCCACCCATTATGAGAGAGCCCACCACCTGGTCCAAAGCCCTCTGGTCTCCAAGTTCAACCTGCATTTCCCTCCTTCAGGAGAAGAATAACCCCCAGAGCCACTTCAATTCTCAGACTCTTTCTAAGACAGCAGTGAATCTGTTCTTCGCAGGGACAGAGACGGTGAGCTCCACTATTCGCTATGGACTCCTCATCCTTCTCAAACACCCTGATGTGGAAGGTGAGAAATCTTGCCAAATCCAACACCAAGATGGTGGCTTAGTAGCAGCAAAAGCAAATCCAATGTCATTGATGTGTCAGGCACTGTGCTACATGCTGGAAATATCAAAGAAGGGCACAAAAACAGTCCCTGCTCTCAAGGAGGGTACATTCTAATGAGGGAGGCAATTTATGGGTGATCAGAGTCGGATAAAGTCTCTCCACAATAGATGGAAGGAAATCTGAACAGGGAAGACATTAGTGGCTGATGGTCCTGGAAAGGGGTCCTATAGAAGGTGGGATTGGAGTTGAGCCCTGAAGGAAGCCCAGGAAGTCAGTAGGTAGGAATGAGAGGGCAGAACATTCCAGGCAGAGGGGACATCCAGTCCAAAGACTGGGGATGGAGAGTTGTGTTCAAGGAACTTCAAATAGGTCAGGATAACTGCATCCTGGAGTTTGTGGAAGGGAGCCAGGAGTATGTTTGGAAAAGTTAGAAGGGGCCAGGTTATAAAGAGCTCTAAATGGCACAGAGGGTTTCATATTTGATCCTAGAGGCAATAGGGAGCCATAGAAATTCATTGAGCATAAAACCTGCATTTTAGGAAAATCACCTTGGCAGCTGAGAGGAGGGTGGATTGGAAGGGGAAGGGGCAGAATGAAGCAGAAAGACCATTTAGGCAGTTACTACAGTAGTAACCCTCCAGGTGAGAGATGGTGAGGGTATGAAGTAGAGCTGTACTAAATATAAGCAGAAAGGAAGAACTGTTGGAGTCTGATTACAGATCAAAGCATGCCATCTTTTACTTTATTTCCTTCATGAGTTTTTTATTGTATGTAGAATATGTGTCTTGTCAAAATATTAAGTAATATGGAAATATGGATTGCATGAAAGCACTGGTATAACCTATACCAGGCTATTTGCTGAGGGAGGGAAAGTATCTGAATCATAAAATGGCAGAAAACAATTGTCAAAAACTGTTTCTATGGGTAATTAAAAACAAAGTGTAAGGTTTTTAAAAGTAAATATAGACTGTTAGATGGTGCTGTGCTGAGTTTGGAGACAGAAAGACAAGTTAAAATCTTTCCTCAGACCTTAACAAGCTATATGACCCTAGGCAAGTCACTCACCTGCTTATCTCAGTTTCCTCAATTGTAAAATGGGCATAATAATAACTCTTACTTTGTAGGATGGGCTGTTGTGAGGAAAAGATGAGATAATAAATATAAAGCCCTTTGCAAACCTGTATCCATGCTATATATTATGAGGAACTATATCCTTGTTCTACCTCTGGGGCAATGGAATACGTCTCTTCACATGATAGCCTTTCAAATATTCAAAGAGGCCTATCATGCTTCCCTGAGTCTTCTCTTCTCCAGGCTACTTTAGAGTCAAATGCTTATATGGCATTTGGCATGTATTTGGCACTCCTCACTACCTGGCTTTAATGCAGCCTGTTAGCTTTTCTTTCTGTCATATTACCTCACTGACTCATATTAGGTTTCCAGTTCATTGAAATCCCCAGATCTTTTTCCAACAAATTTTTGGCCTTCCCCATCTCACACTTGCAAAGTTGATTTAAACACCTAAACTTTCCAGAGGAAAACTTCTGGACATATATGTATCTCCATCTGCTGGACAATCATAGGATCACAGGCATAGAGCTGGAAAGGGACTATTTAATTAGAACCCTTTTATTTTACAGATGAGTAAACTGAAGAGTTAAGAAAGTCAAATAACTTTCCCAAGGTAGTGTATCAGAGGTAGGGTCTGAACTCAGGTCCTCCAGTCCTGCTGGTGGTCTAACGTCACTCCATCTCACCACAACCTCCCCAAGCAAAAGGCCTGGGAAATCTCTAGTTCTCTGATGTGGATCCCCAAGTCCATCTCAATGGCCCAGGCCCCAAGTTCTATGTTGATATTAGGAGTGGATGATACAACAACCTTGAAAGAATTAGGCATTCTGGTAGACATAATGACTAGCCACGATTCCAGAGGACTAATGATGAAACATGTTACCCACTCCCTGATAGAGAGATGAAGGACTCAGAAGGCAGAATGAGATTTTTTTTTGGGGGGGGGGGGAATGGTCAGAAGGGAAGTATATTTGGTTTAATGGATTTTCTTTTTCTTTTCTTCTCAACTAGAATCAGGGCAGAGGTGGTGTTAGAGGGTGAGAAGGTAGATTTTTGCTGAGCCTGTAAGAAGTAAAATCTAGAAAAAAAAGAGTGGATTCTTCTGCTCATGTCCTCTTTTCATACCTTCCTAGCCCGACTCCACAAGGAAATCGATGAAGTAATTGGGCCAAATCGTCCTCCCACCATGGAGGACCGGGTCAAGATGCCCTACATGGATGCTGTCATCCATGAGATTCAGCGTTTTGCAGACATTGTCCCGATGTCAGTTCCTCACACGGTCACTCGGGCCACCACATTCCGTGGCTACCATCTCCCCAAGGTAGGGACTCAGTGTGGGAAGGGGGCTCTGTCTCAACCCAAAAACTGACCCCAGGAGTCCTTGCTCAGAGTCTATCACCCTACTCCCCATCTCCCATGACTTTGCCCATTCTGCTGTGCCTATGACATCTCAATATTCCATGATGCCAATACAAAGTTGGAGAAAGCTAGGACTAGACGAACCCTTAGACATCATCTAGCCTTGCCTCTTTCCTTTATTTTTTTACAGAGAAATAAACTGAGGCTCAGAGAGTAAGAGATTTGCCCAAAGTCACACAACCATTAGTGAATGATGCAACTGAGATTTGAACCCTAGGTTTTTTAACTCCAAGTCCATTCCTTGATTTCCATCACACCACACTGCTAATCCACCTTGGCCATCTCAGAGTCTGACCACCTTTCCCTGTGCTGTGGTGGCTCTCCAGAGCTTCTCAGACCATATCTCTGAGTTCTCCCTCTCTCATCCTCTGACCTTTCAGGATTTGAATATCATCCCCCTGCTATGCACAGCCCACTTTGACCACACACAGTTCAAAGATCCAGAGAAGTTTGATCCTGGACACTTTCTGGATAAAGAAGGAAAGTTTAAGAAGAACGACGCCTTTCTGGCCTTCTCAGCAGGTTTGTAGCTGCATCTATGTATTCCTCTCTCCTCCTCCACTGTCCCTCAGCCTCTCCTCTCTGTCTCTTGCTCTCAGTCCCTGTCTCCCTATCTTTGTTCCTCAGTCTCTCCTCTATGCGTCCCTTTCTCACTTTCCAGTCTTAAAGAGTCTTCTCTGTGTCTGCCATAGAGAGTAGATGCTCTCTGAATCTCCCCTCAGATCCTGTGACTCTCATTCTGTTCCCTGGCCTCTCCTATCTCTCTGCCCCTGCTCCTCAACCCCTGCTTTCTGTCTTCACTCTTAATCCCTGCCTCTTTCCTCTCTCTCTCTGTCCCTTGTCCCTTAGTGTCCTTTTCTTCTCTCCCCAGGGAAGCGGCTATGTCTGGGAGAAGGCCTGGCCCTCACTGAGCTCTTCATTTTTCTCACAAGCCTCCTGCAACGCTTCTCTCTAAGCCTGGATGGCCCCAGGGATGCCCTAGACTTATCCCCTGAATCTCAGGGTTTGGGCAGTCTACCCAGACCTTACAAACTCCGCCTGCTGCCCCACTGATGTGGGATCCTGGGCCTCTTTAGCTATGACAGTGATGGCAAACCTTTTAGAGATGGAGTGCTGGGCCCCACCCCCATTCCCCCGAGACATCATGCTGTGCCCTTCTCCCCATCGAGCATCAGGTGTGCTCTGCCCCCGCTTATCCCACACAGAGGAGGGAGAAAGGGCTCCCATTGGGCTGCTGGGCAGAGGGGTGGGTAATGTAAAAAAATGTCATCAGGCACGGTGGAGAGGGGGAAAGAAGCAGCTGTGCCCAGGTCCCTCTGCCTTTGTAGTACTGAAGTGGGGGGGCAGCCATGTGCCCACAGAGAGTGCTCTGTGTGCCATCTTTGGCACCCATGCCATAGGTTTGTCATCACTGATCTATGGATTCTCCTTCATTTCCCAGAATCTAGAACTCCTCATCATCTCTTGGGATCTCAGTTCCCCATGACCCTCCAGGCCAAAAACATTGGGAACCCAATTTACCCCAAGAATCTGTGCCCCATTAACTTTTTTTTTTAATTTTAAACCCTTAACTTCTGTGTATTGACTTATAGGTGGAAGAGTGGTAAGGGTAGGCAATGGGGGTCAAGTGACTTGCCCAGGGTCACACAGCTGGGAAGTGTCTGAGGCCGGATTTGAACTCAGGACCTCCTGTCTCTAGGCCTGGCTCTCAATCCACTGAGCTACCCAGCTGCCCCCCATTAACTTTTTATTGCCCCCTTTATCCCTAAGAATCTTCTTCATTATGGAGATTTTCACCCCTCCAGTCACCCTGGGTACCTCAGAGGATACCGAGGATCCCTAACATTGTAGAAATCACCCTGGAAGCCCCATTTCCTCTGGGACCTCCTCCACTCACTGTGAGACTCTTAATTCCCGCAGGAATCTGGGCTCCTTTAGACTTGGTTTCCCTTAACCCCAATGGTTCCTAACACTGTGAAGATTCCCAAGTTATCCTAGATACCTAAACCCGGTTATTTCCCTCAGGAACTTCCCCTCAGATCAAGAGACTCACTTAGAAATTCCCATTACTGTGGGCCAATCTCTCAACCCCCCAAGTTTCTGCTGAACCAATCCTTCCCCTCTAGCCGGAAGCCCTCCTTCTAGGAACCAGAACCACTGAAAGCCAAGGGGCTTTCTTACTCACATTGGGACCCGGAAACCCAAGCTCTCCACTCTCCACTTTTCAGTCCAGCCCAACCCAGATAGGACAGAGGGGTGACCATGGGCTGGGAGGAGAACCTAAGGGTGAGTGGATCGTTGGGAAGCTCCAAGGGTGGAATCGAGGAGGCTCAGAAGACTCAAGAAACATCTCGCCCAACCCTACTAATGCCTCCAAATTGAGTTCCACTTCCCCTCCCCTACCAGAGGAGGTAGATCAAAGACATTTAACCCAACGATCTTTCCTCCCCTGTAGCCTGCCTTGCCCTGCACCCCATCGAGGGATTCAAGGGGAACACCTAGTCCCAGCCCGTTTCAAGGATCCCCATCATTTGCTATGTACCCTTTTCCTAGCATGTCTCCTTGTAGCAAGGTAAACAGAGTCGGACAATATAAAGGACTTCCTCAAAACCAGATGAGCCTCCAGCCCTGCTGCCCAAAGGCCCCACATCTTAGAGGGGAGAGAGGCAGAGGAGACACCTGGACTAGGAATTTGCCAGGATGAATTTATTGTTCCAACACCTCTCCTCCCCGCCGCCCTTCCACATGTTCCTGGGAATGGCGACTCAACCAACCAGTCTGAACACTAGCCCAGCTTGGGAGTGTCTGTTTCGGGGACAGCCTTTCTACCCCTCTACTGCCCCCTTCCTTTCTCTGAACCTCCCTGCCCAGACTGGGGTCCTCCCTTGGCCACTCGGACTCCACACCCCCAGCCCCCATCCTTCAGTCCCTCTGGGAGTTGGTATCTCTGATTTAAGATCATCTTCAGCATCCTGGTCCCTGAGCTTGAGTCAAAGACAAGAGCCAGCCGAGAGGGATGCAGCAGAGACCTGGTATTGGTCAGTGGCAATTCCTGCTTGGGCAAAAATAAAAATCGTCATGTCGTCCATCTAGCCTTGGGCTTTATTTCAGAAGGAAGATTTGACTGGCATGGGCCAGCTCGTCCACATCACTTCTCTCGCCCTGGTGTCTCTCTAAAGAGAGACGAGACGTCATCCGGTTCCCCTCCCCTATTCCCACCTCCCAACCGCCTTGAATCTTACTGAAAGTCCTCAAAGGGCATCTAGGCTCTAGTTGGGAGAGACAGAAAGAGAAAGTCTGAAGTAAGTGACAAGACAGGAAGGAAGAGAGTAACAGAGACATAGAGACACATTTGGGTGGGGAGGGGGGAGGAAGAGAGAGAGGGAGAGAGAAAAAGAAGGAAGGAGAGGGGGAGGGAGAAAGATAGAGGGGGGAGAGAGAGAG
>NW_025351478.1:0-6943 GCF_016433145.1 Gracilinanus agilis
TATATATATATATATGGTACAGAGTTAATTTTTGTTTTGTAGTCTCAGTTGCTAAATTTACAAAAATGACAAGATTATAAAAATTTCTGGTTATCTTAACACAATTTGTTTACAAAATTTCTATATCTGTGTGTTTGCATTCCAATTTGCTAGGGTTTTATATTGGTAGTTTCTAAATTCAAGATCAGTGGTTCCAATTTTTTATATATCTTTATCTCTTCCTATGCCATATTAATATGTAGAAGAAGTTAGTGCAAAAACATTGTGGTTGTTCTCTTTTTTGCTAAATTGAATAGTTTACTTTCAAAATTTTGGCAGATCTGTTCCATTTGTTGTCTATTTGTTGTCCTTATTTAGGGTACCCATGTTTTGGAATTCTAAGAGCATAGATATAAAACTGGAAGCTACCTTAGAAGACATCTGGTCCAACCTTATCTTTTTATATATTAGGAATCTGAGGGCCAAGGAAGCTGTGATTTGCCTAAGGTCACACTAGCTTAAAGTACTAGAGTCAAGATCTAGAACCAGGTCTTATGGTTTTAAATACAGGCCTTTTTTCTCTGATTGCATTATCTTTACAGAGTTTTTTTGAATCCTGAGCCAAGCTTTATATAGGTTTGTGTTCTTCTTAATTGTTTTTTTGCTGTTTTGTGAAGCTATACTGCTCACAGCCTTCCATCATCCTCCTACATAGTTGTTTTGAAAATGAATTTGTACTCTTGGCAGTCACATCTCTCCATCTGGCAAGAAGATGACATGTTTACTGGCAGAAGTAGTTTCTGGACTCTTTCAGCCTAACAATTTTGGTGGCTTTTTTCATCAGTTAAACTTCTCTAGGAAATGGTGATAAAGTCAATATTTTTATTTTTTTGAATGTGGAAAATTAGAAAAAATATTGAATATTGAATTGAGACTTGGGTTCGAGTGCCAACTTTGACACTAACTTTTGTGACCATGGAGAAGTTACTTAACTTTTCAGGATTCACCAGTCTCATCTATAAAAAGGAACTAACTATATTTGTACTACTAACCTCAGTGTTGTAATGAGGAGAGTATTTTGTGGATATTAAAGCATTGTATGAGTTATTTCATTCATTTCCTATTTTATGGAGTTGCAAATTTGCACTGTACAATTGTATGTAGCATTATCTTTGTTTTTCCACCCAATTTGTTATTTATCTTGACCTTTTCTCTAATTTATTGAGGCTATGACTACAGTGGTAGTTCCTTTTGAAGAGATTAATGAATAGACCACCCAGAAAAAAGGTAACCTTGAGTTCCCAAAGCCCATGAAATATAGACCCTAAACACAACTCAGATAAACTTTGAGTGCAAGTTCAGTTTTTCCAAGACTGATTGTTTTAGCCTGACTAAATCAGGTAGGTTTATGACCACATTGTTGGCTCCAGGATAATGAAATTATTTGGCTATAGCAACGAGAACAATAATATCTAAAAAATGCCATTTGATTTCTGTGAATCCCATCTCTTTCTGTAGTGATAATGGTGGAGCGATATAATGTAATAAAGATTCCAGTTTTAAGATTGCCAAAAAATATTAACCTAAGCTTTTAGTCTTCTTAGTTTATAGCCCCTGTCTAATAATCAGTGAGGGACTTTATTCATATGGGCAATCTGAGCCACATTCATACTGACAGTTTCAGTAGAAATGAAATGATATGAATCAGAGAAATCACTCATATATGGCATGTTGGCTCTCTCCTCAGAGAGATGAAAAAGGATTTGGTAGAACAGGGATCATCATCTGCCTAAAGGCAGTAAGAAATATTGTTTCATGGCCTATTTGATTATCTCACCTAGAGGTGTTCCCAGTGAGCATTAGGAAACTGACTGCTACTAAGATAATTATAATCTTCCAGTTAACATCCATCCCAGAAAATAAAGGATTATGCACTTTCTATGTCAAATTTGACAATATTTCCCAAACTGAACTATCATATACTTTGACACATGACTTCAGTGGCATGAGCACAGAGAATAATGGGTGAACTGTTAAGCATTCAAATGGAACTATAGATTATGGAAAGATATCCCTCTACATTAATGCAAATCATAATCTATACATGCCTTCCCAAGTAGTACAATACTGTTCATGTCCTGAAGTTCAGAATGGCTGGGGAAAGTTATCTCCAAGATCCTGGGGTAGACTTTCTTCTTCCTTCAGATATTATGAGGATATCAGTGGACCACATCAGTGGTCCCTTTGGGATCCAACACTTGCTTTGTGGCAATCCGTCTTTTCCTTATCATATATTTCCCAGATAATATCCTTTATTCTCATTCTTCTTTGAAATTCCTTATTTGTTATTGGTTTTAAAAGATGCTTGGAAATCAAAACATGAAAGAGACCAAAAACTTGTGGAAACCTCCCACTTCATTAACATTTTGTATTTTTTTTGACAAAGTTTAGTTGTAGCTAAATGTTCAAGTAGGCAAGTCATTCAATTCTTCTGATCCTCAGTTTATAAATACCAACTCTGCTTATATATGTTAAATATTTTTTCAAACTTTGTGGTTAATCTCATTAATTTTATTATCATAATTCACTAACAATAGTAAATATCATCTTACATTTATATAAGGCTTTATAGTTTACAAAGCTCTTACAAATGTATTATGCCAATTGATTTTCACAACAGCCTTGAGAAGTAAACCACTTTCAAGTTCTAATAGTCTATTATTAACTTGCTAGTTATATTAGGCAAGTCCCTTATCTCTGAGCCTCAGTTTTCTCATGTGCAAAATGGGAATTTCCTTTACCTCCAGGATCTGTGCCCAGTCCTGAGCTACTACTCCCTCTAGGAGTCACCAGGCTATTATTTGGGAAATTGGCTGATTCCACTCTTTTTTTGTCTAGGTGACTTCTTGCTGCTGTCCTAGCTTAGTGTTCTGACCTGTGCTACACTCCCTGCCCTGATCATTTACCTAGAGATCAAATATGTGTAGACTAAGATGATCAAATGTTGTTTCTCCTTCAATTATTTTGAGCATTATTCAAACTGATATTCTTTGCTAGAGAGGAAGTAGTTATGGTGGGAGCTAGACTGAATGGTTTCTTCTATTCTTCCATATTCTCTGGTCTACTGTTTTAGCTTTTAAAGGCCTTTATAATCTTCATTATCTAGAAGAGTCATGTAGTCATGTGATTAAGTTCCCCTAAGAGGTAGTTCTTCATTTTGCAGTTTTCTTGGCACATCCAGAGACACATCATCATACTTTGAACAAATAAGGATAAGGAATACCAGAACTTTAAATGAGAAGTAGGTGGGAAAATTGCATTTCTACTAACTTTGAGGCCAGGAAATTAACAGAAAAAAACACACCTTATTAGAATTCCATTTTAAACAATCCAAAAGGAAAGAAATAAATATTGTACTTAGAAGTCCCCACATTTTGTGTCGCTGCAAATTAGCCTGCAGTGGAACATAAAGCAAAATACCAAATATCTTCTATCATTTTCAGTCTGGTGACTTAAAAACTGTGTAAAGAAGCTAAATTTAGTAATGAATAGTTTTGTAATCTTTCATTGATAATGTTGCTAGTAGTTACCATTCAAATGAAATAAAAATATATATTTGAAAGCACTTCAGAAACTATATCTTGCCACACAAATTAATGCAAATTTATAATCATCATTAATGGTAATAATAGTAATAATAATTTTATCACTATTAGCTTATAGGTACTCCTTTCTTTTCTTTTTTTTAAATCCTTACCTTCCATCTTAGAATCAATACTGTATATTTGTTTCAAGGCAGAAGAGCAGTAAGAGCTAGGCAATGGGAGTTAAATTACTTGTCCAGGGTCACACAGGTAGGAAGTATCTGAGGCCAGATTTGAACCTAGAATCTCCCATCTCTATTCACTCTCAATCCACTGAGCCACCTAGGTACTCCTTTGTATTGGATTATTTAAAACTACAAAGAAATTATAGCATGGACTATTTTTTGGTAGAATATAGGATCCTGAATAGAGCAGTCTTTTAGGTGCTTTCTTTAAATGAGTCTTCTCTTTAAATTTGGGTAGACAGTAATGACTCAAGTCTTTTGTATTTGTTTTACAAGTGCTATTTGTCTTACTTTGGCCCTTTCATTAAACAGAACCATCTTTTCAAATATTGAATATTTCTAAGATGTTAGTTACCAATTCCCCAGATCACTGCTCCCTTTAAGGCCAAGGCAACTGCAATTATTCCTTTGCAATCTGCCTCATTTTGTCACACTGGGCCATGGCAGAGGCCAAGTTGTCATTTCTCATAATGATCATTTATGATCTTGTCAGTGAGGCAATCAGCTGGGCATTTGGAGCACCTCCTGTTCGCTTGGCTTTTAAGTTGTTTTTGTTTAGTGTTTAATATTTAGGTTGTGGATGTAGGATGGCTGAACTGAAAAGCTGGATGTTTTTATATTCTATGGCTGATGCCAAGGCTTACACCAAAAGAGCAGCAATGGACTATAAGAGGGAAAGTACTGGACTAGAAATAGTGAAATTTCTGATAAGCAACATTCAGGTCAATCTGTGACAGGTTTAGAAATCTGTCCTCTAGTCATAGGTTATGTGTACCAGAACCCTAGTAGATCACTTGCACCTCAAGAAGGGCCCTCTGCTCTTTGGGCCCCTCTCTCTGATTGGAGGATAAAGAGCCTCTTCCAGAACACCTCTTTAAGGAGGGAGCCCAGACCAATTATTTATTTTCTCCCATGCTGTGTTCTTCTGAACTTTTCCATAGTGTCCCCAGCCAGGAACCTTCTTCTTCCCATAATTCCTTTTCAGTTTCCTTTGATGTCTTGTTTTCCTCATTAAAATATAATCTTCTTGAAGGCAGTGTGCCTTTCTCTTCATATTTTTATACACAGCACTTACCACAATGAAAGGGCTTACAAAATGATATTTACTGACTGACAGAATAGAAATACATTTTATGAATGGGAATGGAATATATATTTACAATATTTGCCTAGGTATTTCTTCAAGGCCAAAGTGATTTAAAGTGATGCTATGATAGCCCCTTTATTACACAAAACTACAGTGAAATTTATGATGACTGGAATCTCTATCCAGAAATTAAAATTGCTGATTAGAGTCTCATTATGCAGGATTTGTGAACTATTGATAAAAGTGTCTAATATAGAAATGGGAGGATGTAATTTAGTGTGTTACACTTCTTAATTCCATACTGGAATCTTAACAAATTAAACGAGGTTTTTGGAGTCATTTTTGATCTTGGTGAAAACTATTGCACCATATAAGTTTAGATGTGTAATTATAGGCTGGATTGAAAATTCATTTTTACCCCTTTCCCCATGCTCTTGAGAAGCACGAAAATAAATAAGCAGACTCAATCAATTTTAAACTTCACGGAAGTTACTAGTTACTATAGAAGTTCCTGTTTACAGTTACCACATCCAATTTATCATCAAGTAATCCCTGTTTTAACTATGTAACATCTTTCATATATGTCCCACTCTCTCTCCTGATTCTGCCACAACCCTGGTCCAAGTTATTGCCAATTTAACTCCTATGCTAATGTAATAGGCTTTTAATTGGTCTCCCTGCCTTAAGTCTACCACTGGAAAGGCCAAAGAGCCTTTTATGAATAAAATGAAATTGATTTCTTTGAAAAGTTTTCATTTCCATAGATTTAAAACATCTATTTTAATTTATTTTATTTTAAAATATATAGTTTATAGATATGTTTTATATCTGCATCTTTGAAAGTTGCTTTTTTATACTAGTTAAGTACAGATAAAGTTCTGAACTTTAAATTAGGAAGACTGAAATTTAGATTCTACTCTACACACTTGCTAGTTGTGTGACTTTGGACAAGTCACCTAACCCCTCTCAGCTAGGGTTTCCTCACCTATAAAATGAGAACAGTAATGATATCACCTACTTTACAGGTTGTGGCAAGTACAAAATTGAGTCAAAGATACAGTAATGGCAGATCTCTTTCAGCAAGAGAACATTTTTTGTCTATTGCTCTCTCATCTCTAAATTCTCTCTTGAGCTCTCATAGGCTCAGTTATTTCAATACTAATGACTCTCAGATCCATATATTCAGACCTTAATTCGAACCTTGCTCCTATGTGGCCAGGTCTTTACTAGAATGACCAAATTATTCTTCTATTGAAAAATGATCTGTGGGGGGCAGCTGGGTAGCTCAGTGAATTGAGAGCCAGGCCTAGAGATGATAGGTCCTAGGTTCAAAGCCGGCCTCAGACACTCCCCAGCTGTTTGACCCTGGACAAGTCACTTGACCCCCATTGCCCAACCTTACCACTCTTCCACCTATGAATCAATACACAGAAGTTAAGGGTTTAAAAAAATAAATAAACAAACAAACAAACAACAAATAAATAAGTAAATGAATAAATGAAAAAGAAAAAAGAAAAAGAAAAACCATCCGTGGCTCTCTCTTGCCTCTATGACAATTTTTAAATTCTTCAGGCTGTACTAGTAGAATGGCAGTGAAGTGGCACAGTGAATAGAGTTTGGGGTTTGGAGTAAGAAAGAATACTTTTTCTTGAATTCAAATACGGACTCAGGCACTTACTAGATGTGTAACTCTGAACAAGTCACTTGACCCTGTTTGCCTCAATTCCTCATCTGTAAAATGAGCTGAAGAAGGAAATGACAAGCCCCTCAATTATCTTTTGCCAAGAAAACCCTAAATGGGGTCAGGAACAGTTGGATATCACAGAAACTACTAAACAACAACAACAAAAATACCATGAGATCACTCCACTCTCTGGATTTTCTTTCTCCTGCTGCATTACTTTACATTATTTGCCCCTGTAATATTCTTAGAGTGACTTCCTTCCTCCCTTCCTTCCTTCCTTCCTCCCTTCCTTCCTTTCTCCCTCCCTTCCTTCTTTCCTTCCTTCCTTCCTTCCTTCTTTCCTTCCTTCCTTCCTTCCTTCTTT
>NW_025351479.1:0-2957 GCF_016433145.1 Gracilinanus agilis
CATATACATATACACATACATATACATATACATATATGTACACATATATATTATGCTTCCCATCTTTCATGTCATTCTTTATATTCTCTATCTTGAATCATATTCTAAATAGCATTCTAATAAATTCAGATATTTTTCTTATCTCTCTGATATATTATAGGTTTCTCGAAGGCAAGGACTATTCATCTTTGCATCCATGGTACTAAATATGATGCTTTAGACTTAAAAGGTGCTTCACACTCAAGTGTACATAATATCAGTTGATAAGACTAAGTGATTGAGTTGGGATGAGATTTCTATATTTGTTTCTTTTGGAAAAGGCTGTGAGATTCCTACATATCCCAGCAAACCAAATCCTTGCACTGGGTCTCTGGAGTTTTGTTCAGCAACTTATGAAAATTGAGTGAACCACATCGACTCCATACTGTTATTGTTCTGGAGTTAGCAGTCTGATTAGTTTCCGCCTTGAGAGAACATTTTATTTACTTATGGGAACTCTGAGAAATTTTGTTGCACTGTTCAAATCTAACCTTGTGTAGCTGGGAAGCTGGACCACCCCCTGCCTCTATCCATTGCTTAGAGACCTTCAGCCAGATTCAAAGATTGATGCAAAGAGCTTTCTCATAATTACACATTTCATGCAGAACACGTGTCTTATCTGGAAAATGGTCCTACAATGGTCAATCAGTTATTGTTTCTAAGTTCCTTTGAATAGAGACACTTGGGAGGAATGGAACATCTTTTTTTCTGATTTTAGGAAATTTGCACCTGTTCACTCTCCCCCCTCTCAACTAATAAAGTCTCTCATCTTTCCTCCAATTAGGAATTAGATCACCTAATTTTATATCCTGGTTTATACTCTGTTGATTGTTTTCTTTTAATTAATTGGTCCTATTAGATTGTTTTTAATACATAAAAAATCTATCTCCCCCTGCACTAGAAGTTCATTGTTAAAGCTGAGGAGACTTGTCCTGATTTATTATGTGATTGTCAGGCATTATTTACTAAATCGATATGCTTAGAAACTTGAACCTTTGTTTCCTTAGTCACTTCATCTTTTATCCACCACACACTCCAAGGATAAGTTTTTCTTATTCTTCTGGTCTTATTTGTTGTTTTATCTATTTCACAAAGTAAGAATAATTTACATTGGAGCAGTGCTTTAATTGTAAAGCACTTTCTTCACAACCCTGGATAGAGAATATTATAAATATTATTATCTCCATTTGGGTTTTTCTTGGCAAGAAATATTGGAGTGGTTTTCACTCTAAATCATTTTACAGATGAGAAAACTGAAGCAAAGAGGGTTAAATGACTTGTCCAGGATCACACAGCTAGTGTCTGAGACCAGATTTGAACTCAGGAAGACTCATCTTCCTACTGAGAGCAGTAGGTCAAGTGACTTGACCAGGGTCATACAGCTACAAAGTATCTGAGGTCAGATTTGGACCCAGGCCCTCCCATTTCTAAACTGGGCTTTTTATCCATTAAGCCATCTAAATGCCCTACCATACAACTTAAAAAACAACAGCAACAACAATCTTACTTTCAATCTTAGAATCAATACCATGTATTCATTCCAAGTCTGAAGAGAGGAAAGGGCTGGGCAATGGGAGTCAAGTGTCTTGCCCAGGGTCACACAGCTAGAAAATGTCTGAGGCCAGATTGGAACCAGGACCTCCCATCTGTAGGCCTAACTCTCAATCCACTGAGCCACCTGACTGCCCTCACCATACTGCCTTTAAGAGGAATTTCCAAAGGTTCATACTGTCCCAAGGCTCTGCAATGACTAGGAGTCAAGAGCTCCTTAAATTAAACTGGGTCAATCTTTCAATTCTTTATAGCTAATACTGGGAGAAAGGACTTAGTGACTGCCCTACAGTGAGCCTTAAGTAGCCAACATTAATCCTTGAGGAGATAGGGCGGCTGATTAACCCTCAGGTCCATTAAAATGATCAGTAACTATTGGTCTTAAGAAAACCCTTGATGTATTCAATTCTATTCTTTTTTCTGTTCCCTCCACAGCATGGTATATTTTAAAATCCAAGTGAACACAATAAAAACCATAATTATGTTAGTTTCCTAGAGTCTGAAAACAGCTTTGAAGTCATCTTGCACAATTCACTACTTGATAGATGATTCCATCCAACATCCCCAACCGATGCTCATCAAGCCTTTGTTTTAATACTTTCAGAGACAGACAAGTCAGAGCACACTGACTAAGAGGGTCCTACTCCCTCTGCCATCAGAAGAGAAGGAAGAAGAAAAGGCACATGGTATAAGGCAACCGATCTCATTACAAAGTGGAAGGAAACAAGATACCAGAAATTAAGTCAAAATCCAAATTTAAGAAATCTAGTCTTCTGTCAGGAGGAGAGCGACTTTGGGTTCTCAAAGACTATGTCATTGGAGAAGAAGCCTTTACAGATCCTTCTAGACTGGAAACGCTGAGTATGAGCTTGGTAATCAACAGACTATGTCCATTGAACAAAGAGAAACCTAGCTAAGTTTAGAGGGGCTTATCACCCATTAGACTATCCACTAATTTTTTTTTTCCAATCAAAGCAACTCACCTACTAAGGTTGCTATCTGTATTTATTAATGGAGCATCCAAATGGTTAAACTCATAGACTCTAAAGCAATAAAACACCAGCACCCTCCTCCTCCTACATAGGTCTTGGTTTTTTTTTTTCTCACTTTCTCTACTAGATAACAAATTAAATTTCTTTAGATGCCTAGGTGATAGAGGACCAATGTAGCTATTTTGACCATCTTGGTTAATGTTTATTCAATTGAATTCAAGTCAACAAGCATTTATTAAGAACCTCCTATATGCCAAGTACTATGCTAGGAATTGGCAATGTAAAAACAGAAATGAAAACAGTCCCTGCCCTCAAGGAGCATATATATATATTTTTCCAATCAAAGAGAATATATATATATATATAGATATATGT
>NW_025351480.1:0-1558 GCF_016433145.1 Gracilinanus agilis
TATGAGTTGGACAAGTTTTTCATCTCTCTTGGCCTTAATGAATTTGTTTATAAAGTGATAAATTGAGGGGAAAATGTCCAAAATTATCTTAAACACTGAGATTCAATTAATAAGTAGCAGTTCTTAAGTTTGTACTATTTACTATTTCTTAACCATATTAAATACATGGAAATTAGTTGAATTTAAAAACTCTTCTTTTGCTAAACCTTTAAAAAAGCTAGACAGATTTATCTTTGGTTATGCATTCCAAAAGGAAATTGAAGAAGTGTTGCGCAATAAAAATGAAGTAATCCACTAAACCACCAAGGAAGTCTCCTAATCAATACTCTCAGAGAACTCTACAAATAATAATTAAAGAATACTCAGGAAATAATAAATAATTAATGTTTTTGTGCTTTATTTTTTTATTCTTGTAAATTGACCTGAAGCAGAACCACAATATAGCCAAACAGTTTGAATACCAAATTGTTCACATCTATTAATAATTTAATTTTGTTAATAATTTCTGTATTTCAATAACTATCCTGATATTGAAACTAACATTTAATCATCTATTGGCTAATTGCCCTTAATCACCTTTTCCCACTGTATACATTTGGGAAAGAAGTCATAATCTCTTCTCTCCCTTCTATGCAACAAAACTATGAGTTTTTGCAGCTTTAAGTCCAGACCAATTATAGGGATGTGCTATATTATCAATTTATTTTCTCTTTGATTTTGTAATGTTCCTTCTAACCACATGAATTTATGTCAAATGTTACAATACATAAAAATAAAAATAGACCATTAATATTTCCAAGGCTCAGTTCAATAAATCATGAAGATCAGTTAACCAAGATCACATCAAAGGAGAGACATCAAGATTATATGAAATCTATATGCAGGAAAGTAGTATTGGCCTGAGGTAACATATTACTTTGCACTCCATTTGGCTACTTATTTATTTTTGGATACTTTCAACATGTGAAATTTAGCCTAGTCAATCCTATCATAATCTCTGAGGACACTATAAACCTCTTTTCTTCTTGCCTGATTTTGCACTGGGATAAATTACAATATTATCATCACTATATTTTGCTTCTAGTTTTCTATCAATTTTCTGAAGATTTTTGACAGATGTCACTAAAGGAAATACCTTTTCCTTAGGACAAGTTTTGAATCATCATCAATGAAGAAAAGAAGGTAGAAGGAATTCAAATGTCTTCTTCTCAGGTCCATAGTATGAAAGTAATGAAGTAAGGCTTAGTTTACTAACTTTTGAATGTTAATTTAAAGGGATAAAGTCATATTTGGTAGAATTATTTTCATAAAGCCCCCAATTAATTCATTGAAGCTTCTTCATTTTATGTTCCTTTAAACTATAGGACAACAAAATTCATATGTGCACACTATAGCCCATCTGGGTTTTAGGGGTGATGAAATATATATGAAATATTGTATTAAACTATTTTGGAAGTCTCCTCATTTTTGCTTAACTTACATTAAAAAATATTTAAATCTTAGGAATCTGGAATGTCAATTTCACTGCTTCAACTTTACTCTATATTCTACATAAACC
>NW_025351481.1:0-5175 GCF_016433145.1 Gracilinanus agilis
TATATATATATATATATATACACAGTGTTCTTTCTGATATAAATTTTAATGCATTTCTTTTGTATTTTGTGTGCTTCCCTAATTTTCATTCATTCAGGTTTAATCAAAGGCACATTTTGGCAATGGGAAAGTGAGGGTAGTGAATGGAAATTCCATCAAAAGAGGAGAGTTGTTGATTTTATTCTTGGCAAAGCATTAGCAACCTCTCCTCCTCTACCACCCCCATAATTTCCCATAGCTTACAGGACACACAGCTTGTGTAGTAAGATCTCTAAGAGCTGAGGGAGATGCATCTCTGACCCTCCCGGCAATTACAGACTCCACCCTTTGCTCTTCTTAGCTCTATTAATGCCAAGCACAACAGGCTGCTTTGCATGTTTTAAGTGCTGCATGATGCTTCTGCCTATAATCAGTCTGAGCATCCTGCTTCCCCCAATCACCCTCTGTACTTAATTGACCAATAGAGCTAGACATATGGAGGATCGAATCACAAACCCAAATCAGCAGTTGTCAGAGGAGATTAATTCAAACAGGAGGCAACAAAACACTTGGTTTTTTTCCCCTTTCTCTCTCATTTTTGGCCATCTGAAGAAAGAAATGATTATTAATATCTCCAGCTGTGCCCTTAGGCAGATGCCAGCAATTTTACTACACTACTCCCTACCTCCCTATGTCCCTTAAACCTGTCTTCTTGTGATACCTTCTGGCCTCCTGGTCAACCACGTGGCACCAGGGATAAACCTGGCAAGGCTAGCTGCTCTATGAGAAATGCTGCCAAGCAGCACAGACCACAATGACCTCAGAGTAAAGCTCTCAGTGAAGGTCACACCTTTGATCCAGCAAGAGAGAATCTTGCATCTAGGCTTCAGCAATAGATGATGAGAATGCCACTTACATAGGCAAAGACACCAAAGGTCTTCTTATGCTAAAACCTGAATAGAATAAATATTATCTAGGCAGGGGTCAGTGGATTAAGAGTCAGGCCTATTGCTGGGAGATCTTGGGTTCAGATCTGAACTCAGATACTTTCTGGCTGTGTGACTCCGGGCAAGGCACTTACCCACCTTTGCCTTAGCCTTTACCACTCTCCTGCCTTGAAACAGATACACAGTATTGATTCTAAGATAGGAAGTAAGGGATTTAATGAATAAATAAATATAGTAACTAGAGGGGAAAGGAGAAAGAGAGAGAAAAATAAAAGTGGGTATGCGTAGATTATGAAAGCCATTGACAACCAAGGAAAATATCTTAAATATAGGTCTGGAAGGTAATTCAGAGGACACTTAATCCAAATCTTTTAATTTTATGATTATGGAAAATGAGACCCAAAGGAGAAATAAAATGACTTATCCATGTAAACAGAAAAAAGCAAAGGACAGAAAAAAGATTTAAATTTGGCTCTTCTGAGGTCAGAGACAATAATGCAATTCTATTCTACTGTGCCTGAGTTTAGCTTGGAGCTACTAGAATTTTTTGGGAAAAGGACTAACACTGTATAGTGTACGGATGGGATTGATGCAAAGGGGATGGGACAAAAGGAGCCAGAAGAAAGCAGTTTGTGACAGTTACTGACAGATGAGACCAGAGAGAATTCTGGGAGGTCTCTGGAGGCGGAGAAGAGAAGAGAGGTCTTTGGGTAGAGAACTGGGAGGAGAGAGGAGAAGGATATCCCAGCTTGGATCCAGTCCTGAGGGCTTTCTGAGGATCTTTCTTTGGAAATTGAAACCCTGATTCCCTGGTCAAAGGCATTCATCACATCTCAATCATCAAGACTTCAATCATCGAGTCAGCTAAATTTTCAGACTCCATTTTGGTAGTGATGTCTTAGTCTCTTTCACCCATTACTCAACCTTCCTGAGAGACCCTTTTCAGTCACAACTTACAATTATAGAAAGGGATAGAAACAGAAAAGGATAGAAATAGAAATAGAAATAGAAGGAGAAAGGGCAAGTGGAGAAGCTTAGAAGTGGGAACCACTGGTTTCCCACCTAAGTTATGGACCCCAAAGAAATAGAGAAGAGGGCACCCCAATATCCCTCTGCTCTTCACTGCTTTCCCCAATCCCTGAATTGTGAATAATAAAAGCCATTCATTAGTCAAAAAGTGTTCCAGAGTGCCTGAGAGACAACAAGGGAGAGGGGAACCACAGCTTGGTCTGGCTGTCTCCATCTTGAAGCCAGACCACCTGCTGTGAAGCTGACTGACCTCAGGGGAGGCTTGTGTGAACCCCTCCCTCATTCAGAATCGGATTGGGGGTACTGCATACCTCATCTTATAGGGAAGCCTCACCCCCAACTCCTGTGGGGCAGCATGACCATCCTGGTCACCCAGTTTCAGGGTGACACCCCTTTAAATTCCCCCAGTATATATTCGGCCCCAGGGGAGAGCTGCAGAGAGACCCAACATAGACTATCTCTCTCTCTCTCTATCTCCCCTCTGTCTATCATTGGTTACTGACTCTTTATTGTTACAATAGAAATGATATTTGAGGAAAAGTTATTTGGCAGAAGTAGAAAGGATGGATTAGAGGATATTACTTAAACCAATAAATTTATTACAAGTCTATAATTCTGGCCCCTATAGTCAATCAACTTTTCAGTCAGTCAACAAGCATTTATTAAGCACCTACAATGAACCAAAAACCATATATATGGTATATAGTATATCTTAGACTGTTTAAACCCATATGTTGTAAAGTATTGACAAGAACACTTTCTATAACTCCATAATAGAATGCTGACAGATTGGGGCGGGGTGGGGAGAAGGGTCAGGCAAATCTTCCTTTCTCTATCAAACTTTTTTTTCATTGAAAAGTCCCTGTGGAAAGGTCCAATTGCTTTTCTATTGTTATTTAATTCAACCTTTCCATTTGAAATTAATGGGTCCAGAGAGATGCAAGCCCCACCTCCTTAGAAAAGTATCTTTAAATGAAATTATTAATCTGATCACTATTTCATTGTGTCCTATGACTAACATATATCTCTAATGTTATTTCTGAGCTCCATTCCTATAGTTTTCAATTTCTGAATTTCATCCTTTAGAATTAGTTTGCATTTCTACCTATTTTGATATGAAATGACAGCAACAGACATATTCTTTTAGCCAGGAAACATCCTCTGCACATTTTTATCAATGAATCCTTTATATTAGTCTTTCTAAAGCTATTTTATTCAATTGTCACTTTAAAAATATTTTCAGTTATTTCACTCTTTGTGAAGCCATGGACAATAGCATGCTAATAGGGCCCATGAGATTTTCTTGTCAGTGATACTAGAGTATTTTTCCATTTTCTTCTCCAATGGATTACTGCAAACAGAAGTTAAATGACTTTCCCAGGATCACACCACTAGTAAGTATCTGAGTCTGGATTTGAAATTAGGTTTTTCTGATTCCTGATCCAGTGCTATATGACCTAAGTGCCTCCAATTTTATTCAAAGCAACTCAACAAATAGCTATTCATTCAGTACCTAAAATATATAAGATTCAGTCCTAGACCAATTTGGTATATAAAGGAAAAAAAAACAAAAGGCAAAATATCATTCTCCTCAAGAAACTCATAGTCTACTCAGCACACACACATATGTACACATAATACACAGAAAACCACATACAAATATACACAAAAGCAATTAAAAATAACACAAATAGGTAAATCAGGAAATACAACAAATATTTTACTTGTCCTAAAAGAGAGAATGAAGACAAACCAAACTTTCTCTTGTTAAGTGAAATCCATTGTTCTACATGGTGCTACCTCAAAATTATCTTATGATGATTTGAAGTAGGTTTTTCCCCTTCATAGTATGTACCCCCAGAAGGCCTTAATTCAGTTAAAGACATTCTTCATTCTATCCTCTTTATAGTAGGGCTAATGTTTAAGATAATAGCTAGTGTTACATACAGTGCCAGAGTTTGCAAAACACTTTGTGGCTGTTTTCTCGTTTGACTCTCGCAGCAATTTTGGAAAGTAGATGCTATTATTATCCCTATTTTACAGATGAAGCTATTGAGGCTATTAGCGGTTATATGAATTTCACAGGTTTACACAGTTCTGAAACATCTGAGGCAGGATTCAAACATTTGTCTTAATTATTCCAGGCCAAGTAGTCTATTCATTTTGCCACCTAATTACCTTGGAGGATCCTCTTTGACCATTCCCAATTTCTTCTCCCCCAAAGCTCCCCATCTTTTCCCGTCTTGTTGTGAAGGGAGAAGTATGTACTGGCACCTCCTAGAGTCTCTAGATCTGTCCCCTTTGCCTTTTTGTCCTGCCCTCCCTGCCTGCTTAGAGAAAAACCTCTCACTTGCTGTCTCCCTGACATCAGCTCCAACACAAGCACACATTTTATATTTCACTCAGAAGTCTGATGACAGCCTGAGAGAAATTAGACTTCCCTCCCCCCATTGCTATTAAGTAATATGGAAATGACTGGAAACGGATAATAACAGGAGCATAAAACCAACTTGAGGGTGGGAGAAGATAGTTGTATCCTTGGGGAGGAGCAGAGAGTGAGTGTACATGAGGGGAGGACTGTGAAAGCAGGGGGAAGGGGAGGGCAACAGCTGTCTCCTAGAGTTGCACAGGTGTAGGGGTGCTCATTAGGTTCCCACAGGCTCTGTCATTAAGGCAGTGGCAGCTGTTGTTGAATGTGACTGGCATAGCCACAGGGGAGGCAGTAAACCCGGCTTAATGTTCAAAACACTGGTGTGGCTCCAGTGGGTAGGAGAAAGCCGAGTTGGACTTCCTGGCTAGAGAATCAGCTGCCATGTCTTCTTACTTCCCTCAGTGTCTCTCTCTCTCTCTCTCTCTCTCTCTCTCTCTCTCTCTATCTCTCTCTCTCTCATTCATGGATAAATTGTTTTTGCCTGTGTGTATGTATGTGTGTGTGTGTTGTGTGAGTACATATATTTACATTTATATCTATATCTATGTGTATATATATGTATAATATTTATATATAAACTATCTCATCCTAGTCCAAAGTGAATCCCTTTCCTGGATTACTGGGGAGGGGAAAAAGAAATGAACAAATATTGGTCTAATCTCTATAGATCTTGACTAACATAAACCTTCCCTATTACATTTACAACTACAGAGACATTAACAATAGGCAAAAATCCATGTAGGCTATGTAGAACACTAAATAAAGGGTGACTGTTGGATCCCCTCAGAC
>NW_025351482.1:0-2859 GCF_016433145.1 Gracilinanus agilis
TATATATATATATATATATATATATATATAGTAAGCACCTAGTAAATTCATGTTGTCTGATGGAAGCGAAAGTTTCCTTTTCTGGGGAATCAGGAAAGGTTTTATAGAAGACAGGACCCCTCTCTGGGTCTCAGCTTTGAAAGAAAAGAAGGATTTCAATAACTGGAGATGGAGGTGGGGAAGGATTATGTCCCAGTCATTGGATAAAGGAATACAAATGCTTAAGATGGAGGGAGTAGGATGAGATCTTGGGGCCATAATAATCGAAGGCACCTGTTGACAGTTACCAGAATTGCAAGAATAGGGCTTCAGAGGAAGCTGGGTCTAGACCAATATACCTTTCAAATCCAATCTTTTTAAATGAGAACAAACATCAAGAAACCATCCTAGAATTGATTAATTAAATTCTCACCTATAGAATTCTGTTGTTAGAGGTTATCTTTGAGGTCCTCTGATTTAGCTTTCTGCCTGATGGGTGAGTCCCCTCTATGGTATCCCTGAGAAGGTATATAGAATGTTGTGGTAAAAAAAAAAAAATACTAGATTTGGAGTTCTGAGATAACCAGCTTCAAATCTTGGCTTACTGTTAATTGTGTTGCTTCTGACATGTTACAACTTCTAGGAGCCTCAGTTTGCTCATCTGTAAAATGGAAACAATAAGCATGTCCCTAAATTCACAAGGTTAATGGTAATCAAATGAGATAACAAAAGAAAAGAATCTGGAAAACATAAATGTGCTGTGTATGTGGCAGCATAGAGAAGAGACTTGACTTTGAGGAAGGGAGTCAGGTAGCCCAATGGATAGAGCACTGGAGTCAGAAAGATGATGTGAAATCCAGTCTTAGACGTTTTCTAGCTGTGTAAACTTAGGCAAGTTATTTAACCTCTGTCTGCCTCAGTTTCCTCATCTGTAAAATGGAAATAATATTAGCACCTATTTCCCAGGTTTCTGAAGATTGAATGAATTAACATTTGTAGAATATTTTTCAAACTTTAAAGTTATATATATATATATATGCACAAATATGTAGATATATATGTAGATGGAGTTGCTATTATTATTAACCAGGAATCTGGCCTCTGATGTATCCCAGCTAGATGACCCTGGGTAAGTCATTTAACTTTGTAATGTATCAGGCAACCTTTTAAAATTATTAAATGTAGAGTGAATGCTATTCTGAATTGGTAGAAAGAGTTCCTCATACAGGGAGCTTCCTACCTTCATAAAATCACAGGTCTGCTAAAAAGAGGCTGTATAAAATAAGGCTATTATTCAGTGAAAAGCTAATGCTTCTGAAATACTTGTAAAGATGAGTAGCTCATTATCTAAGGTGTCAGTTGAATCCATTTTCATACAGTTAAATTGTTCTTTCTCATATTGAGCTAAAATCTGCTCATTTATGGCTAGGTGGCTCAATGGATAGTTGCCTGGAGTCAGGAAGGCCTGAGTTCAAATCTAGCCATAGACACTTACTAGCTTCATTTGACTTCTTTTTGCCTTAGTTTCCTTAACTGCAAAATGGGAATAATCATAGCTCCTACCTCTCAGGGTTGTTGTCAGGGAGTAAATGAGACAACATTTGTAAAGCAGTCAGCACAATGCTTGGCACAGAGGAGGCACTAAATAAACACTGGTCCTTCCTCCTTCCTTGTTCTAGCTTTGTACTCTGGAAGTAAGCAGAATAAATCCAACCTGCCTTCTTTGCGACAATTCAAAGATTGTATTGACGTAGGTTAGAAGCACGGAGGGTAGGGTGCGTTAACCTGGGCGAGGGAGCCTAGGATCAGGTGATGTGCACTGGGAGATGAGAATTACGTTGGTTCTAAGGTTCCTTTGTTTTCCTGCTGGCATTTCTTCCCCCTCCTTCACGCGTGATGCTTACGGTGTCCCTGGGGAGGTGATGGGGAACGTCGCTCCAATTACAGGGTGCAATGTGACAAGCGCCGGAGCAAAGGCGCCACAGGTCCTCGTGGCTCCTCTCCCCCGACCCCAGCCAGCAAGCCACTCACTCTTCTTCCCATTCCAGATTTCTGCTCCCTTGCTTTTGCTCCAGGGTCTCAGCTGCACCTGGGTGCTAGGGCGGGACAGTGAGACCGTGAAGAGTTCTAGTTTTGTACCTTGACTCCAAGAAACAAAATGCGATCAAGTTCTGCACTGGGCAGATTAGAGACCTCCGATGACCGGAGGTAAGATTCCGCGTTCAGAATCGAGTCCCGGCTCCCCGAATTCGGCAGAATGCTGAAAAGTGTCAGGGGCCAGGAGAGGTCCCCAGTCATTTGCTGTGGAAACGGGTGCCAGGGGTGAGGGGAGGGATAGCAGAGGACGGTTGACTGACTGCTGTCAAGGAAGTAGACCTTGTTCCCCACAGAAAGGGAGAGCCCCGTTTGTTCCTCTTGTTCACAGAGCGTGCCCACACTCCCCGTGTGCATGACCTGTACACTCATGTACAGGGGTGAATCCGTACTTCCAGTGTAGAGGCTGAACTGGCCGTTGCCATGGAATTTGTAAGCTTGTCATTGGAGCGTCCCCTTTAGTAAAGTGTTGCTACGGAAAAGGCTAGTAAATACACTGAAAAAAAAATCTTAGCTATAAAAGAGGGAAAGGGAAAATTAAAGTTGGTTACTAAGTTGTGGGTAGAGAGTACCATAAGGAACACCGCTGGGTGATTCAAAGTAATTGAGTTGTTTTGTTTTGTTTTGTTTTTTTGTTTTTGTTTTTGTTTTTTTTAAACAGCCCTTACCCTTCTCTCTTAGAATCAGTACTGGATATTGGTTCTAAGGTAGAAGAGTGGCAAGGGCTAGACATTGGGGGTTAAGTGACTTGCCCAGGGTCACACAACTAGGAAGTATCTGAGGCCA
>NW_025351483.1:0-1172 GCF_016433145.1 Gracilinanus agilis
CTCTCTCTCTCTCTCTCTCTCTCTCTCTCTCTCTCGTATTCCACTTCACATACTACCTCTCCAATTTTATACCTTACTCTCCACTCTGTGGAGCCACCTAGCTGCCCTCCACTATGTACTCTTCAGTCCAATGACACTGGCCTCCTGGCTATTCCATGAATAAGATACTCCATCTCTTGGTTTCGGGTATTTTCTCTGACTGCTCCTAATCCCCATGTCCAGAACATTGTCCTTCACTATCTCTACCAATTGATTTCTCTGGCTTTAAGTCCGGACTAAAAGTCCATCTTCTATAGGAAGTCTTCTGTAGCTCCCCCTCATTCCAGTGCCATTCCTTAGTTAATCATTTCCTATTTCTCCTGTATATAGCTTGTTTGTGTGTTGTCTCCTTCTTTAGATTGTGAGCTCCTTCAGGGAAGGGAATGGCTTTGGCCTCTTTTTGTGTTCCTCCAATTAAGCATAGGATCTGGTACACAGGAGGTGCTTAATAAAAGTTTATTGTATATTACATACAGTATGTACATCACGAATGGTTTCTTTTTTAATTCATTCACATATGCATTAATTCCTTCCTTGGTGGCAGAGCAGAAGAGTTGGAGAAAAGGCGGCTAGGAGGCAGAATAGACCAGATGGGAGGTGATGAAGGCCCAAAAGAGGATGCTGGTCATGAAAATGGAAAGGATGCAGTAGATGTGAGAGAATAATGATTTAAAGGATCACAAGCTTGGTAACTGATATTATAAAATCTCAGAGAGGGGAGATGCCTTGGAGATCACATCAAGTCCAATCCATATATAAACAGGAATATTCTAACTGTATTTCAATATAATTGGTTTCTATTGTAATGCTATTGAGATTGCTTTATGCTTTTTAAACCTCATTTAGAGAAACATTCTATAGGCTTCAGGGGAGCTAGATGGTTCAGTGGATAGAGAGTTGGGCCCAGAGTCAGAAAGACTCTTCTTCCTGAATTCAAATCTGGCCTCAGACATTTATAGGCTTATAGTCACTTAATTCTGTTTTTCTCAGTTTCCTCATTTGTAAAATGAGCTGGAGTAGGAAATGGCAAACTCCTCCAATGTCTCTGCCAAGAAAACTCCAGATGGGATCCAGAAGAGGAAGAAGAAGGAGAAGGAGAAGGAGAAGGAGGTGGTGGAGGAGGAGGAGGAGGA
>NW_025351484.1:0-6772 GCF_016433145.1 Gracilinanus agilis
CTCTCTCTCTCTCTCTCTCTCTCTCTCTCCTTATCTCTGCTTTTTGGAACCCCCAGCTCCCTGCAAAGCTAAGCTCAAGTCTTACTTCTTGTAAGAGACCTTTCCCAATTCCCCAACTTTTTATACTTCCTGGCTTCACCCCCGTTAAATGCCTTTAGATGGACTCTGTCTATGTTTACATGAATATATACTTGTCTGTGTGCATATTGTTTTCTTTCACTCCTTGAGGGCGAAGTTGATTGTATAAATACACAGTGAACTGAATTGTACTGAGTTAAAAATTCCTGAATTCAAGAAATATTTTCTTCTGGGACAATGAATGAACAATAATACCTAATATTAGAGAGTTTTAAAATTTCCAAAGTCTTTTATGCACATTATTTGATTTGATCCATACAATAGTTTTGTGAGACCAGTATTGGAATTATATCCATATTACAAGTGAGGAAACTGAGGTTGCTGGAATTTAAATCACTTTTCTAGGGTCCCATTGAAGTAAGTTAGGAGTCATAGTGGCTACAGCACTGAACCTGGAGTCAGAAAAACCTTAGTTCAAATCTGACTTCAGATATTTTCCAGTTCTGCAACCCTGGACAATTCTCTTAGCTCCCGTCTGCCTCAGTTTCCTCATCTGTAAAATAAGGATAATTTTAATAATACCTAGATGTGAAGTTCAGATGGAATAATCTTTGTGAACTGCTTTGGAATTCTCAAGCTGCTATAAAACCACTTGCTATTATTACTATCTCATGACTTGTCAATGACTTGAGATACGATTCAAACTCACATCTTCTTGATCCCAAGTCCATTAAAAATTGAGTTCAGGAAGAAAATGAAAAAATGGTGGAGGGGGCAGGGTGATCAGGGAAGGCTTGATGTGAGGGGTGGCATCTGAGCTTAGGTTGGTTTCTGGAAAGTCAAATTCCTGCTTAAGAACAGAAGCCTGCCCAGAATAAGAAGTGAGGCAAGTCTTCCAGAAATCTACCTCCTTTGGAGATGGGTGGGTAGAGAAGAGGAATTCCTTCCTCTCCTGAGAAAGTGCAGTTTATTTGTATCCCATTTTAGTAAGACCCTCCCAATAGTTGCTTGGCTGCCCATCTGCTATGGACTTGGGGAGGAAAATGTGTATTCGATTTGGATACATAATGTTTAGAGATCCTACAAGGACCACCACTAAGGCCCCTAGGGAGCTGGGATTAAGTCAGGACTTAAGACCAAGCCAAAATATGTGAATCAGGGCCAGGTCTTAGTGAAACATATTTTGTTGAATCCTAAGTCAGCTGGTAGGTCTCTCAGGGGCTCCACAGCACAGTTGTACAAAGAGCATCCAGCTGCTTGCTGGCACCATGGACAGCTCTTCTTGCCCCATGTCTACTCTTGTGTTTCCTTTTCACCACTTGTCCCCATTGTTGGATCTGTTGGTGTGGGGGCAAAGCTAATTCAGCACACAGTGGGAGCATCAACTAAATTGCTCCACAGCTGTCAGAAATGAGAGCCCTACTCAATCAAGCTCCACTGGTCTACTCCCTGATCCTAGGTGGCCCTAAGCTGCTGCTTCTGCCTCTTGTCTAGCAGGTTTCTATGAGGATTTTGGTCATGTCTGGGTTGGATCTTAGCCCAACCACTGAGGCTCCTGGATGCTGAGATCCCTCTAACGCTTCCCTTCTGTGCTCTGGGATTATGGGTGGGATTCGGGAAGCCTCTTTACACACTTGAATTCAATCTAAACTAACTATTCCCTATATCCCACAATTCATCTCCATCCTTTGCTCAGGCTGTCCACTCTTCATAAAATGCTCTTTTTCTTCACCTAGACAATGTCCTTTGGATGCCATCACTTTATTAAAGACTTCACTCTGGTGCCACCATTCTGGCCTCACCTCCTTCAGGGCAAGGATTATTTAGCCTATCTATTCCCAGTATCTATTCCTCTTTTGCCCACAGGAGCTCGGTACACAGTAGGTGCTCAATAAGCATATAACAAAAGAGATTGTGTTGATTTGAATTTTCTACATCAACTGCCCTGCCTTCTAGCTGCCACAGTACTTTTGTTCTTCTCCTTGGGGCTATGACATCATTCATTGGAAATAATAATGATAGTAATACTAGAGGCCATCACAGTCAGAAACTATGGAAAAATCATCTCCAAGAAGACTGTGCTTACTGGTTCATGGAGATCATATAAGGAAACAGTAGAAAGTGCAAAAGGGCTAACTAGGCTACAAAAACTTAGCACCTAGTACATACTCAAAGACCCGTGCTCCCTTAAAGCTTAGTGCCTTCCCTGAAATTATCTCCAATTGATCTTGTCCATACACAATTGTTTTCATTTTGTTTTCTTCATTGGACTCTTTGAAAGCAGGGACCATCTCCTCCCACCCTTTTTTTTTTTTGTATTTCTAGTACTTAGTTCCTGACACATAGTAGACACTCAGTATGTACTTGTTCCCTTGATATGACAAATAATTATTTATATTTCTATAGAGCCTTATAATTTGTAAAGCACTTTATATATATTATCTCATTTGGTCCTCATAACAGTCCTTTGAGGGAGCTACCATAATCCCCATTTTCCAGATAAAGAAACTGAGGCCAAAAGACTGAGCCAGCATCACCAAACTAATAAATTCCTAGGTAGAATTTGAACTCAGGTCTTCCTGACTCACTTCACTGTACCATCTAGCTATCTAATTCTTTTTTTTTAAAGCACATTAGATTTTATTTTCTGGCATATAAACACCAATGTACACAGATGATATATAATCTTTTTACATTACAAAAAAAGGAAATATTTTGAAATCTATTAGTAGTTTTTTTAAAAAGTCCTAAATGAAATTAGCATTTGTATGTGAGTTCACTCATCATCTCTAAATACCATATGAGCTAAGATAACCTAGGAATTAGACCTGGCCTGGGTATTGAAATTTACCTGATATTCCTCATTTTATTTTATTTTATTTTATTTTATTTTATTCTAGTTGTTTTTAAGTTATTTTCAGTAAAAAATTAAAATTTAATTAATTTTTAGTACCACTTTACATTATCCAAGAAGTAATTAGAAATTTAGGGGATGAGAGGACAGAAGAGCCTTTTTCTGAAGCTGGAATTAAATTTAGATCCTTCCTTATTTTAAAAAAAATACACACACAAACCCCACAACAAAGAGCTTAAAACTCTGGCTTTTACAATTTAGGACATTTTGAGAAAAGCAAATGCTTGTTTTCTCATTAGAACACAAAAGACTTTCTCCATAGTCATCATCCAGTATCAAAAATACTTCCCAGTTTAATGTACCTTTATCTAAGGGTAAAATGAATCCCTCTTATACCTGGATAATTTTTTTTGCACATTTGGTAGTTCCAAAAGGAATTACCCACCTAAATTTAGGCCAAATCTATACCAGTTGAGTATCCATGACAAGGTGCTAATACAAAATATGACAGCTGACTGGCTGAAGCCCATGTGTTAATGAAAAGAGATTAATATAAAATGTTTGCCAATGTTGTTCTTAAAATTTTGACACAGCTCTGTGTAGTGAGAGCCCTGATGGGTTCCTGGAGTTTTTTATCATATTTACTCTGAAGATAGAAACATTAAGATGTCTTCGAGGTGCCCCCCGATTTTGACACTTAGCTTCCTAAAACAGGAAAGATCTTCCCTTCTCATTTCAGACATTTTTTCTTGCCCTGATTTAATTTCATTTGCAAAAATATGAAATGCTTCACAAATTTGCATATCATCCTTGTGCGAGGGCCATGCTAATCTTCTCTGTATCATTCCAATTTTAGTGTTTGTGCTGCAGAAGTGAGCATCAGCTACCTAATTCCTAACTAAAAATGCAGACTCAAAATATTCTTGATAATTCAATGAATAAACTGTGTCAGAATGGAGGCATTATCACAAATAAAACTGGCGCCCAAACAAGGCTGGACACAACATTAATCTCTAAAAATGGAAAGACAATGTTTTTAATAGATGTTGCTGTAGCTAACTCTCATAATCTCTAAACTACATGGGATGAAAAGGCCTCAACATATAATATGGGAAGAGGAAAAAGCTGGTAGCATCCCACCATCCTGTCTACTTACAGGATTTGTAGGGAAAGATGCTGCCAGTGAACTGAAGGAAGAGGAGCTGCATCCCAGGATCTCAGGACTTCGAATCAACTATAGAGAGCAGGTCTTTTATCTGTGTAGCATGTCTATTAGTCCAAAGAACATTGCTTTTAAAAGGATAATAGTGGGACGATAGCACTTCCCGGGATCATTCCTGTCTGAACTCCACTGAAAAAGGTCAGGAGAATGACATGAATAAAGACTGGGGCTGGCCCTTGTGGTGGGTTTGAGGGTTTAGAGAGTCCTTTACCTACACTCTCACTTGGCCCTTGAAAGATCGGTATTGTTTTTTGAGTGTATATGTGTCATTTTAATGGTATCAGTTCTTATTGAGAGAACTCTCCCTTCGAATGCAGACTGAGCAGGAGATTTTAGTCTTAGAAAGTTGCTTCAAGCCCTGGAAAGTTACATTTCTATAAGCTGAAGGGATGATCTCTCATTTGATCCTCACAATAGCCCTGCTTAGGTAGGTGGTATTATTATCCACATTTTACAGATGCTGAGGTTGAGACTGAGGCTGGGACTGTCCCAGGGTCACATGGCTAGTAAGGTCCTTGGGCAGGATTTGTATTCTTTGGCATTGTTGCAAGGAGTCATTTTGTGAGCTTGGGAAGTGACTGATGCTATTATACATCAACAATTATTGCCTGGGTGATCATGGGAAATTCACTTCCATGCTTGACTTTAAGAGAGCTGAATGAGGGGATGTCATCATCTTTGACATCTGAAGGTCTTAATTTTGAGAGGCAGGGTGGTATAGTAGGTAGAGCTCTAGGGGATTAGGAATAACATCAATGGGATCTTGCCTTAGACACTTACTAACTGTGGGCGAGCCATTATACTTCTCTGGGGCCAAGTATCCTCATCTGTAAAACGAGGGTGGTTCACTCCATGAATTCTAAGGAATTGTCCAACTCTAAATCAATAATCCTAGGTTCTAAGGTTCCTCCATATTTAAAGTCTGTGACCTCTTTCTTTTACCCTTTCTAAGCTTCTCCCACCCTGACTATCTGGAATTCTTTTTTGTGACTTCAGACATCATGATTTCTATTATGACTTCAGGACCTTGGAGACAGCAAATGCTTAACAAATGTTCATTGAGTGAATTTTGGCATTTAAGGTCATTCCTGACCTCTTGCCTTCTTACCTTCCCAGTCTTCTACTTTCCTTCCTTTCAGGTACTCTGTGATCCAAGGCTTGGCCTGTTAGCCATTTCTTAGACAGGAAATACTGTCTACTGACTCTCTGAGCTTCCCTGACCTCCATCAGGACTTCGCTCCAATCCTGCCTCCAGTAAAAGGCCTTTCTCAGTTGGTGCCTCCCACCTTCCAGTGATGCCCTCTGAGATGACTTCCATGTATAGTATGTCTTGTCTGTACCTAGTTCTTTGCACAGTGAGCTCCTGTAGGATGTGGGCATTGCTGTTGCTTTTCTGTTTTTCTCTAGTCATTAGCACAGTCCCTATCACACAGGACTTGATAAAGACATGTTGACCAACTAAAGGAAAGTGGCATTTACGAGTCTAAAAACAAAGCCTCCTGACAGCAAGTTTCTGCCTTTCTTCTTTGCCCTTAGACCTGTGTTAACTTGGGTAAGTCCCTTCTCTGAAGCTCCCATTCGTTCTGTGCAGAAGGAGAATGTGTGGGACCTGATAATCTCTGAGGTCTCTCCCAGCTCTCTCTTTTCTGATCCATATACAAAACTTGCCTGAGGAAAGGTTGGCTTCATTCTTTTGCTCTTCTCATCTTTTGAAGAGGCTTGAAAGCCTCTGTGATGTCCTGCCAAGTTTTCTTTTCTTTTTTTTAAAAAGAAAGACAATGCTTGGACTTAGCATTTTAAGCTACATGAAATGGTTGTTGTTATGGTAACTAAGCACTTTTGGAAAATACTCGCTCCATATGTTGCAAATAAGCTGGGAACATATTTTTGAATTGCTAGTGATTTTATCCTTGTCCCCAACCAAGGACCAGAAATTCCAGCTGCCTTTGAAAATCCAGGGCTCCATTGTCAGCTCCAAGGCATTTCCTACAAAGTGGTCCTACAAGGTTCCTTGCAGGATCCCAAACTGCTTCCTGAGACTAAGACCCAATTCCAGGAGTCTCCTCATCTTGTAAGACAACTGAAAGGCCTGAGTCATGATCATCTTTGAAAAACCAAAAACATGTCTCATGCTGTTCATCAGACTTCAACTTCTACCAGACAGGGAACAGCAGAGAACTGGAATAATAGTGGTCATCAAGGACATGTGTGATAATAATAAAAAAAAGGGAGATGTCTTGGCCATGTGTTGAGAACAAAGTATAACTAATGGATGTCAGAGTGCTCAAAAGAAAGAAAGAGGGCTCCCAGTGTGCATGGTGGCCTGGACTTAGGGGGGACTTACACCAGTTACACAGGTTGGGCAGGCATAGAATTACTGGAGGAAATACCCACACCAATGAGAGTATAGATCAGTGATGGCGAATCTTTTAGAGATGGAGTGCTGGGCTTTGACCCCCCACCCCACTGTGCCCACCTTCCCCAGAGACTGTGTGTCATACTCCTCCTCCCATTAAGTGATGGGTACACCCCCACCCTTCACCCCACACACAGGGAAAGGAGAAAACACTACAATTGGGCTACTGGGCAGAGGGGCAGGTGATGTGAAAAAATGTCAT
>NW_025351485.1:0-3750 GCF_016433145.1 Gracilinanus agilis
TATACATATATATATATAATTGGGTATTCCTATGCCTGGAATCTGGGTCAGAGATACTATCTAGTCTGCTAATTATTGCATTTTCTTTGCCTTTAGGAATTCCAAGGAATAGCTTCCTTTTGGACAGAATTTAGTTAGTAAATAAAGGGGGAACACATTCTTTTCCTGTGTACATGGCCTATGGGGGGTGGAGAGGAGTAACTAGGTTGATGGACCATCTCTTAATTAGTTATCAACCAATTAAAGATGTCTTGGGACATTCTAGAAAGGGGCTGAATAATGAGCTTCTAAAAGTCTGTTTTTTGAGCTGGATGACCCGGCCCAGCTTATCCCTACTTACAAGAGAGCCATGGAGACTTATAGAACTTTATTGGTTATGATGCTAGCCTAACCAGCAAACCTGATATAATCAATAAACTTATATTCTTGCCCCCAAATCCATCTCTAGAGATCATTTTAATCATAAAACCATGTCACCTTCCTAACTAATAAATTCCACATAGTTTCCTGTTAACTCCAAGATCAAATATAAAATCCTATGTTTGGCATTTAAAATTACTTTCCCCTCCTGCTTTTCCAGTCTTTTTTTCACCTTACTCCCCTATGTTCTCTGAAATCCAATAAGAATGGCCTTCTTGCTATTCTTCATCCAAGACATGCCATCTTCCAACAACTCTTTCCATTTTTATTGAATGTTCCTCATGCCTGAAATGCTCTCCCTCTTCAGCTTCCTCTCCTGGCTTCCCTGTTTCATCCTTCAAGTCCCAGTGGAAATCCCATCTTCTACAAGCAGTCTTCCCAAGTCGAAATTTTTTTACTGCTCCCTAAATGTAGTAGGCTATTTTTTATATTTTTCACCTTGCCACCACAATTGACTAGGTTTTCTACCCCAGAATAACCATAGAGCTGAGAGAAGCACTGGGTACAGTAAGGATTGCTAGACCTCTTTTCAAAGCCCAAGGTCTGAGAACAATAATTTGTACATTTTGGAAACTGGAAATTGCCTAGAAGTTCTTTCAATATCCTTCTCATATATGTTATACAATAAAACTGTCAGATCTAGAAACAAAAACAGGTCATCTGCTATAGAAAATGGTTGATTTTGATGTATTAGTTGCAAGAAAATCACTGCCATTTGCAAAAGAGAAGTTTTATTGTTCCTTCCCACCCCACCCCTGACCTTGATTCAGTATTGTGACATGAAGAATGCTTAGCCTGTAAGGGAGGTAACAATAATACTGAGATGATCTTTTTTTAAAAATCCAGACACACCTCAAAAGAATGAATTAACTTTTTGGTAGTTTAGGCATCTCTACTTCTGTCCTTAGTTCAGAAAGTTCTGAAACACTTTCATTAATGAAAAATATGAGTCCTATCTTCTTGATATTGATATTCAATATAGAGAATAAGGTTTACTAAAAAAAAAACTTTGGAAATTTTTCCAGGTTCAATTTAGATACTATGATGACAGAGAAACAGGTTTTTGTTTTTGTTTATTTTTTAACCCTTACCTTCTGTCTTAGAATCAATACTAAGTATCAGTTTCAAGGCAAAAGAATTGCCTTTACTGGCTAGGCAATTGGGATTAAGTGCCTTGCCCAGGGTCACACAGCTAGAAGTGACTTAAGACCCCTCTAAGCCACCTAAATGTTCCTGGAGGCAGTTTTCAATGAATCAGACTGTGAAAGGAACAGTGGCCTGAATAATCTAAAAACATAAGATAAACAGACAGTGAAGTATACCTGTATTGGTTATACTTTCTAAGGGCCCTGGGGCAGCAGTTATACCTTCCTAATTATATTTGGCTCAGGCTTGTATTAGTTTGAATTTCTGGTGTAGACACTGGCTGTACTAGAAGCCTGTCTGTGATGGTAAGGGAAATTGGCTGTCTGAACATTTGCCACAGAAAATATGCTTGTCATAAGATAATCATTTTGTAAACTAGAAAACTAAATAAACATGAACTAGAATTATTATTACAAAATGGGCAATTCTCCTGTGGGTTATTGAGAGCTGACCATCCTCTGCAAAAACTGAGAAATAATTATTTCTTTAATAAATAAATCAACCAAAATTTATAAAGTGCCTCCCAGGTGCCAAGCTCTGTGCTTTGTATATGAGTTTCGAGATGGTATTATTGTTGCATTAGTGGGATGGGAGAGAGGAAGGGATAAATGAACAAATAAATGAAAAAATATTTATTAAGTGCTTATCATGTTTCAAGCTTGGGGGAGAGGGAGATACAAATAGAAAAAAGCAATGATTCTTCTGTCATGGAGCTCACACCATACTCTAAATGGGGCAGACAACAACAAATGTAGGAGAGTTCAGCTACAGGGTGGATGATATACTCAAGAACAAAGACCGCTATGTAGAGCAAAGCATATTTTTCTCAATTTTAATCCTATCTGAAATCTAAGACTGAGGCCAGCTGAGAGATTTCCTTCCTTCCTGTTGGGCCATGACTGCAGTAAGATGCAAGTATATATAAAAGTTTTTCCATAGAGTATGTTTCTTTTCTGCATTTTTCTCATACCATCATAACAAGTATAGAGGTAGGAGAGCAAGACTTGTACTCCCAAGTGACAGGATTATCTTGAATTTTTTTTTCCTCCTTTTTATTTTTCAACTGACAAGCATTTGTTTTCACTTCCTACCACTCCCCCACCATTTAGAAGGAAAAAAATCAAAGCAAAACCCTTGTAACAAATATGCATAATTTATCAAAACAAATTACTACTGTGTCCATGTCCAAGTGCCTTTGGAAAGTATACCCAAAGCAGGTGTACTTCACTGCTTGTTTATTTGTTGTCCTAGGAAATCATGATTGGTTATTGCTTCATTTAGAGTTCTTAAAACGTTCTATGTTATCCATCTTTGGAATGCTATTGTTATTGTATAAATTACACAACTGGTTGTCTCACTTCAATTGGCATCAATACATCAATTCAGTCTTCTTATCTCTTATGACATTATCGTACTTAATATAAGATATAGTATAGCATAAGGCACATAGTAAATAGAATAAATATAGTATAAAACATCCATATACCATAATTTGTCCATCTCTTCCCCAATTGATGGACACCTCTTTTGTTTCCAGTTCTTTATTATAACAAAAAAGTGAGCATTACTATTTTTTTAATTTGCTTCCTTTTCTTCTTTCTTTAATCTCTTTGGCTTATAGGCCTAGTAGTGAAATCACTGGATCAAAGAGTTTGTAGAATATAGTGATTTTTCAAACATAATTCCAAATTGCTTTCCAAAATCTCAGGACCACTTCACAGTTCCAATAGTTCGTGAGCCTCTTTTCCATTGCCACCTCCAACAATTGTCATTTTCCTTTTTTTTGTCACCCGTGTCGATAGGTGTGAGGTCAAACATGAAAACTGCTTTAATTTTTTCTTTCTCTGATTATTAATGATTTAGAACGTTATTTCATCTAGTTAGATTTTTTTGAAAACTTCATATCTTCTGATCATTTATTTATTGTGGAAATGGCTCTTATTCTCATATATTTGAAGCAAATCCTTATTTGTCTTGGCAACTCTTATCAAAGAAAGTTGCCCTAAAATTTTTCCTCCAGTTAACTGTTTCCTAGCTGCATTGGTTTCATTTACACAAAAAGCTTTTCATTTTAGAGCCTCAAAATTGTCCATTTGAACTTCTCTGATTCTTTCTATCCCTTGTTTGGAAATGAACTCTTCTACATAAAAGGCAGTTCTTTGCTTTATTATATATATATATATA
>NW_025351486.1:0-8225 GCF_016433145.1 Gracilinanus agilis
ATATATATATGTGTGTATATGTATATACATATATACATATATATGTGTATATACACATATATATCTTGACATTTCATCCTTTACAGTTTGTCTCTATTCCCTCTAAGTATACTTCTTCTAATTACCATGTTGATAATAACAATTTTTAAGAGTTACCAATATCTTCTTATAGGCATATAAGTCAATTCAACTTATCAGGTCCCTTAAAGAAAAGGCTTTTTTTTTCTTTTCCCATTCTCTTAATTACCTTATGGTGATTCTCTTGAGTTCTGTGTTTGGGCAGCAAACTCTCTGTTTAAGTCTGTTTTTTTTTATGAATGCTTGGAAGTCTTCAATTTTGTTGAATGGCCATACTTTCCCCTGAAAGAATATAGTCAGTTTTTTGGATAATTATTCTTGTTTATAGACTCAGCTCTCTTGCTTTCCAGAATATTATTCTGGTCCTTCAATGTAGATTCAGCCAGATCCTGTGTTATCCTAACTGTGGTTCCCTGGTATCTGAATGACTTCTTCTTAGCAGCTTGTAATATTTTTTCCTTGGTCTGGTAGTTTTTGAATTTGGCTATAATATTCCTGGAAGTTGTCCGTTGTGGATTAAATGTAGGAGATAATCTGTGGATTCTTTCAAATTCCACTTTTCCCCCTTGTTTGAGAATGTCAGGACAGTTTTCTTGTATAATTTCCTGTAGGATGATGTCCAGGCTTTTTCTTTTGTCATGATGTTCTGGTAGAGCAATAATTCTTAAATTTTCTCTGAGATCTGTTTTCCATATCTATGGTTGTATCAATGATGTGTTTCATATTTTCCTCAAATTTTTCATTTTTTAAATTTTGTTTTATAGATTCTTGCTGCCTTGTGAAGTCATTTGCTTCTACTTACTGAATTCTAATTTTTAAAGACTGAATTTCATCCCTGGGTTTTTGCTCATCCTTCTCCTTCTGGTCTGCTTTTTTTTGTAGATCATCTTTCACCTTCTTTGCTTCATTTTTCAGATAGTCAATTTGGGCTTTTAAGACATTATTTTCTTGTTTTTGATCATGTATTTCCTTTTCCCAGTTGTCTTCAGCCTCTTTTGATTGTTTTCTGAGTTCTTGAGTTATTTGAATTTTGAGTTCTTGAGTTAATTGAATTTTAAGTTTTTTAATTAATTGAATTTTAAGTTCTTCCAAAGCTTTTGTCCATTTCACTGAAGTTTCTATGTTTTTCTTGGTGTTCTTCTGATCCAGTTGTTGTTTGTCCAATTTCTGGATAGAAGCTGTTGATTGTGGTTTCTTTTTGTTGTTTACTCATATTTTTTTCCTTCTTTTCCCCCTGTAATTGGTTGTAATCTTGGTCCTCTGATCATTTTTTTTATCTGAGGGTTTGGCCTATTCAGTCCTGGGAGGGCTTCTTCTCTGTTTTGTTGAATAATAAGTTTAGTGGGACCTTAAGCCAGATTTTCTCCAGTTGGTGGTAAAAGCTAAAGAAGTGAATTTGGCTACTTTCACTATAGTCTATGGGGGAGGGGTGTTGGAGCTTCCCTGCCCTCTGAAGATTTCTTGGCTGTTGTATTGATAGGATTAAGCCAGGTCGGGGTTAATCTGCACAGCTCCAAGTATCCTGAGGTCAAATCCTTGAGAGAAGGGTTGGGCAACGCAAGATGGAGGTTCACTCTTTCTGGGTTTCTCCCCGAGTAGCCTCCCTGTTGTCTATGATCAGAGCCTTGAATTTGGCACAGCTGTACCAGTGAGGCACTCTCTCAGACTAGTACCCCAACACTCCCCCTGAGATTCCAGTATCTAGTGGAGACTCAGCATATTAGGTGGAGGAGGGGATCTGGGATCTTCCTCCTTTCTTTCCCCTCCCACCAGACAGTTTCAAGAATTCAAGAATTCAAAGAATTTTTTCTCTTTTTTTCCATGTACTTTTTAAGTTGGGTTCAGATAGAGCAGTGGTTCCCAAACATTTTTAGCCTATGGCCCCCCTTCCAGAAAAAATATTACTTAGGGTCTCCTGGAAATTATGAAACTATTTATTGAACTCAGAATAGAATGTAATGCAAAAAAAGCGTGGCCATCACTGCTCCTCTGGATTGTTGCATAACCCACCAGGAGGTGGTGGCGCCCACTTTGGGAATCACTGAACTAGAGGATTCCCCAGCTCTGTTCTGATGTCACATTTTGTTTTCTTTTCCCTCGGAGCCCTTTGTCCTTGATTGGTGGGGAAGGGCTTCACAGAGGTCTGGAGCCTTGCTGCTTCTATGCCACCATCTTCCCAGAATCTCTGTCTCTTCAATTCTTTCTTATTTATTTTTTTGCTTAGATTTATCTAGTTCTGAGAGAGTTAAGTAGAAGTCCCACATTAATATAGTTATATTGTTTATTCCTGAAAGTCATTTAATTCTTGATTTTTGCCAAACATGCATTTATCATAGATCACTTCCTCTCATATTTCTTTCATCTATGGGTGCTCACTGAACTCTAAATACTTCTTGAAACTACCCCTTCACTTGACAGACTCCAAAAAGTTGTCTGTTGTTTTCCTTATAAGCCATTTGAGACCTTTTTTCTGCTATCATCTCTAAGCAAAAACCTCTTTTTTAAAACCTGTTCCATCATATCTTCCAAGTCATTTTCCTCCCTGATAAGTTGAATATATCATTCATAGTCTTCTGTATCATAACATTTTTAACATCTAGGCTTTCCAGTTCTTCAAATTTCTAATTGCAAAACCTAATTGGGAAAATCTAGTGTCTTCTTTAGTCTCAAAGGATTCTATGTAAAAATTGGTATTTTTTTGTAAGATATGGAACCAAAAACATTTGTGCCAGCTAATTGTAATTATCTAACCTTATTATAGCAGTGTACCAATCCCATTATGTGAACAGGGTGGTATAATGGTTAGGCTGCTGTACTATCAAGAAGAGTCAGGAAGACCTGAATTTGAAGACCTGCCTTATTTACTTACCAGCTTAGTTGTTTAACTTTGTGTAAGTCATTTAACCTCTTTCAGATTATTTCTCTATCTTAAAAAATGAGGATAATAACATCCATCTTATAAATTGTTGTGAGGATCAAATGATATACTTTATGTAAAATACTACACAAACTTTAGTGTTTTATAAATGCTAACTATTATTATTGTTATTATTATTATTATTATTATTATATTACTTCCCAAAGAGCCCCACTGTCCAAATACAGCTAGCTTGCCAACCATTTTAATGGTCTCTTACTCAAACATCCTATCGGACTTTTTAGGGCTATTGATTTTGGTTGCAAGAACCAGAGTACCCAAAGATGGATATATCGCTTGTCCACATAATTGAATCATCTGATGTTGCCTAATGATAACTATAGCTGAAGGGTTGAGCTGATTATATGCCTGGAGGACCATGACATTGATATATCAGTTCCTGGATGAATGGCTACATGATTACTTACTGCACCAACTCCCAGAACCTTACTCCCCTGATTCATGAGAGTATCAACATTCCTCAGGATAAGTATCAAATATATGTCCCAGAAGTCACTTACCTGTGCATATCTGACTGATCTTCCTTAGCCACCTAAGTCAGGAATTGTTCTGCTTGATTCAAATGGCTCTATCTATCTCTTTAACTAGATATTCACTGGGACCTCATTTCCTCAGGAGATACTTCAATATCCAAGAACTTTGTTTTTAGGCTATTTTAGTCATGTGTGGAAGTGGTCCTATATTAGATCCTCTCCCTAATTCCCACTCAATTTATTCCAGAAACTTTAATTCCTAGTTCTGTCTAAATGAGTACATAGGTACAATGAGGGATTAAGTAAAGCCAGTTCATGAATTTGAACCTCAGTTTCCCTATCTATGAAATTAAAGGATTGAACTAAATGTTTTCAAGGCCACTTCTGGCTCAAAGTCCAATAATTTTATAATTGGCTATCATCAAAGGAGAGATAAGCGCCATTTCTTTTGTGTTCCCTTAACCAGATAGGGCATATTCCACTATCTGGCCATTATCTGTGTAACAGTCAGGAGAATGACCACTTATGAGATCAGAAAGGCTATATGAGACATGTATTTATTGAGGTCAGAACTTCCCACCTCTGTAGGAGCCATGTTGGAATTTGATGAGGGATGTGGCAGAAAGCATTAGATGTGTTAATCATGATTCAACCTACAAATTCTAGATGATTTCAGAATAGAGATTGGATGAGTTTGGGAAGACTCACTTTCTTTCTGTTTCCTTGTGCCAATCACTATTACTTTCTAGTGCACTTAAGTAGCTTTATTGATATACTGCTGCTTTTATTTTCTCTCTCTCCATTGGTACCTATCACCATTCTCATCAATTTTCATTTGAAGAGTGGACTTTTCCCTTGCAAACCATCAGGGAAGTGTAAGATGCTTGCAGTAATGTTGTTTTAATTTTATTCTACTTTAAGTTTTGTCAAAAAAGTTTATATCAGTTATTTAATTTGTACCACAAAACAAATCAGCAAGATAGCCATAATAGTCATTATTATGCTTGAAAATGAGGCCTAGAGAGGTAAAATTTATTATACAAAGATACATAGTCATTATTTCAGAAACTAGAGATATCTTGGCCTCTGGCCAAGAGTTCTTTCCATTGAGACATTAAAAATCATTGTGATCAAAAAATTAAGATGGGAATATTTTGCTTTATTGTGAGAAGGGAGACTTATTTGTTAGTGACCTCCATCAAATTGCCATTATTGGATGCATCCCATGTTTTACTGCTTAGTGCCTCTTTCTCTTATGGAGAAGAAAGATAGTTGATTGTCAGTTCTTTCAACTTTCTTTCAGATTTCATCATCCTCTGGAGTTTAATTCACATAGTTAATGCAATGGGCAGGATCATTATTCATGATACTATGTACATGAAATAATCAAGCAGTTGACAAAGCATTGTTAAGTCCCTTGACAAGTAAAACAGAGAACTACAGAGATAGACAGCTGAACATGGATAACTTTGTTACAATAAATCTTGGTATAATTTATATCTCCATAGTCAAAACAAGAAATCTTAAGCAGCCATGGAACAATCTGGAGTTATGGAACACTCTGGACATGGATGGGTGGAGTTGTTTGGAGAAATGAAGATTTGTTCTTTTTTCTGAGATACATATCTGAGCCTTGACAGAATGCCTCCTGAAACATGGCCAAATAGATGACTGCTAACTGTTTTTGTATTGTTTTAAGGAGGTAAATGCTATCATTTGTGAGCAAAAGAAATCTGGAAACCATAGCTAATGATTATAAAGTCTTAGAAAAAAATTAAAGACTTTTCGAGTTCTGATGATATTTTGATGACTACTTCCAAATGTTCAGGAAAGAAAGCCAAATATGGAATTTTAATAAAGGACAAGTTCAGACAATGTTCTCTAATAAATGGGATCTGGATTTCTGAAAGACTATTTAAAATATAGTGATGGTGGTCTTTATGCCAGAGGAAGTGTGCACTTAATAAGTGTTGATAAATACTTGAGAATTTTATTAAGAAAACTTGAAAATAGAGTGGGAGATAGAAAACTATTCACAATTAGATGCCAAGGCAGATAGCATAGAGTAATGTATACAAGGCAGGAAGAAGAATTTCATTAGAAAGAACCAATAATTCATAGTGACAATGTTCAAGAAGAGAGCCAGTATTAAAATATCTGACATCAGATGTCTATATGCAAATAAACAAAATATGACTAATTAATAACGTAGGATTTTTCTGTAAAAAATAAATCTAATGGTATATGTTTTACCGATACTCAGTGAGATGAGACTTATGACTAAGATAAAGGGGAAAGGAATAAACATTTATATATAGGGTACTATATGCTAGGCACAGTGCTGAACTCTTCATAAACATTATCTCATTTGATCTTCACAACCACATGACAAAGTATGTGCTTTTATTAGTGCTATTTTAATACTGAGGAAACTGAGGCAAAGAGGGGCTTAAGTGATTTTTGCTCAGGGTCACACAGATAGTATCTGATTATATAATTGCATACCTTCTTCAAATAGTAAACAGATAAAAATAGCAATGAAGTATGCTCTGACATATACATATGTATGTACATATATACATATATAAAATATGAGGAAATCTGAGAACAAGAATGGAGAAATACTTCGGATCATATATGGTTGGGGATCAATGGAAGAAGGAATAACAGGAATATTGTGCTGGGAGTATAGTATTTACAGACCACCCAGCCAGGAAGGAGAAAGTAAATGCTAAATTTCAGAAACAGATCACAAATCTGACACAGAGACACAATGCAATCATTATTATTAAGACACCTGGTAAGAGTAAAGCAGCTCATTCTTGTAGTTACAGAATTGGGGTCATATAGTTTTTTCTAGCTTTGGCTGAGTTCCAAAAGCTGTTAGAGGTTTGGAATCTTGAGGAAAAGAGAGTTGACTGGATCGTCCGTGGAGGGAGGTTGTGAATCAGCTGAGCTGCTTTGATTATCTAGCTTTAATATTGAAATTTAGCCTAGCTTTGATATATTTACTCAAGAAATTATTATTTAGATAAACCCTTTATATCTTCCTTTCCTAATACCATCCCTGTCTTCCCTCTCTTATCTTATATGTCTGTGGAGTTAATAAGGAGAGTGATTAGCGAGGAGTTAAATCTGTGAAGAGTTACCTGATTGGCAGCATTAGTTATAGTTAGTCAGTCATCATTTATTCCCTTTAGATAGTAATAGCACTTAGTAAAGCTGAGTTTAAAGGCAGGTCCTTACTCAGACTCCATCTTTGCTTCCCTTCCCCCACCTGAGGTTCCTAAGACCTCTGATAGAGCTAACCAAGAAGGAAGTTCCAGAACCCTTAAAGCAGAATAAAGAACGTATCCATGCATTAGAGAAATTGAAATCACTTACTCTATCAGCTCCAGCCCTAGGTATCCCTGATCATGATGAACCATTCCTACTATATGTGTATGAAGACAAAGGGATAGCCTCCAGTGTCCTCACACAAACATTTAGAAATAGACTTAGACCAGTTGCTTACTACAGCTCTAAGTTAGATTCAGTGATTTGTGGTATGCCTAGTTGTTTAAAAGCCATAGCTGCTGTAGCCATCATGATTAGAAAATCTTCATCCTTGGTATTAGGGAGTGAACTGAAAGTATTTTCCCAACACCAAGTGGAATCTACTTTAAGAAACACCAACTTACAGGCATTCACTTCTCAGAGATTATCAAGATACCAAGCGATTCTGTTGGCTAGTGAAAATATAACTTTTCACCGGTGCAGAAACATAAATCCTGCAACTCTGATTCCAGATTTACCTCTGGAAGGAGAAAGTCTACACATCTGTGAAGATGCACTTAACATCATGCATAAAACAAGACCTGATTTAGATGATAAGCCAATGAAAGACCCTGATATTACCTTATTCACAGATGGATCATCATATGTAGTAGGCAATCAGAGATATACCAGAGCAGCCGTAGTGACAGCCTCTGAAACTCTTTGGTACTCATCATTACCATCTACCATGAGTGCTCAAGGAGCAGAATTAATGGGCCTAATCTACGCTCTAAAAATTGCAGAAAATCTAAAAGCTAACATTTTTACCGATTCTCGTTATGCTTTTTCGAGTGTCCATCATTCTGCCATAATTTGGAAAAAATGAGGTTTCATTACATCAAATGGCAAACAAATAGCGTATGGCAATTTAATTAATCAGTTGTTGGATCCAATCCAATTACCAGCCCAAGTGTCAGTAATCCATTGCAAAGCTCATACAAAAACCCAAGGACCAATCGAATTAGGGAACAAACGAGCAGATGTGACTGCCAGATATGCAGCAAGATGTGGACCTCTGACAATTCTGAACTTATCTTTGGTGGAGGAAGAAGATCTAAAAAATGCATACTCCCCAAAGGAAGTGAAGGATTGGAAGAAACATCAAGGTGCATACCTCGTTAACGGAGTTTGGTTAGGAGCAAATGGAAAACTGATGTTACCTAAATCCTTATATTACACATTTTGCAATGCACTACACCAGAAAGGGCATTATGGAACTCTGGGCATGGCAGATTCTATAAATAGGTATTGGAATGCAAGGGGCATATATGAAGTTGCTATGAGAATTTCACAGAGGTGCAAAATTTGTATGCATTACAACCAGACAATCACAAAAGTTCATAGTCTGGGAGGAAAACCTTTAGCTTACACACCATTTGAATGCTTACAAATTGATTACATCACAATGCCAAGGAGTAATG
>NW_025351487.1:0-6241 GCF_016433145.1 Gracilinanus agilis
ATATATATATATATATAAATTTAAGAAAAATAAAAAGGGGTTTGGAGGATGACATTACATACCAAAAAGATCAACTCATGTGAGGAAATCTATGTACCATAGTAGCAAACCATAGTGGAGAGGATTCGGATGAGAAATCAATGGAGGCAGAAATGAATTTGATTTTATCATTGTTGTATACTACAGACTATCTGGTCAAAAAGAGGAGGTAGATGAGGAGCTCAGGAGACATGATGATTGCAAGATTGCCACCGAGGAATGGTATAAAAGCATTAGGGGACTTCAATTAATCAGATAGTTTTGAAGTTCTTTCTGTCAAAAGCAGATGATAGCTAATAATTTATTGCTTTAATAATAATTTTGTCCTTTAAGAGGTGGAAGAACCCACAAAGAGTATTTATATTCTGAATCAATTTCACCAACAAGAAAGTACTGGATCCTGAGATGCAAAGAGTGGATATTTTGAGTGAAAGTAAGCATTCCTATTAAAATCTGTTTTATATAAAGGGAGGAAAGCTGAGTGAGTACTCTCTCACATAAACCCATAAACTGCCCAGAGCCTGGCCAGGGTGAATCAGACCACACTTGGGGCGCCATTCCTACCTGCTCTTCCCTTAAAGGGAAGACCTCTGAATGACAAAACTTGAGGGGAAAGATAAGAAACAATTTAAATACTCCTGGGTTTAAAAAAAATATGTCTGAAAATTCAGAGAACAATGAAATAGAATTTTATGTGATCAATCAGCTCAGGAAGGAGGGAAGATTTTAAGAAAAAAAATTGAAGAAACAAAGAAAAACAATTCCAAAGAGGAAGAAAAAATGGAATTCTATGAAGAAATCCATATTTATAGATATACACAGGGAACTCACTAACCTATTTAGAATTTTAAAAGACATATACATAGATGGAAATTGTGATAATTGCAAATATACTGGAGTGGTTTGACATTTCCTTTTCCAGTGGATTAGGTCAAAGGACTTGTCCAGGGTCACACAACTACTAAAAGTCTGAGGCTAGATTTAAATTCAGGTCTTCCTGACTCCAGGCCCAACACTATCCACTTAGTTACCTCCAAGGACAACAAGTAGGGTTTTTATATTGTGAAAAAGAGGAAGATCAATGAAGATATAGGGAATGATGGATGGGAAAATGATAACTAATGTCCAAGAAAGCACAGCCGTTCAATTTTTATTTTTCTTCTATTATCTCTGCCAAGGAATATGACCTTTGACTGAACAGAACAGAATGAAAATGCCAAATAGGAAATTGATATCCAAGATACAAAAAGTGATAGTAAGATTGTGCTTAATTGCCCTTGAGAAGTTGAAATCATGTGTAGCCTAGATGAACTAACAAAAAACTGGCAGGTGTTTTACCAGTGATATTTTATAGGTAATAGAGAACTGGAATGGAAACCCAGAATTATAGAAAATCAAATGTCTGATTTTAAAAAATCAGGGAAAGAACTCTGCAAAACATTAGGTTTGAATCTGATTACAATTCTAATACACGTTACTAAAGAAATAGTTAATGAACATAAAGAAAAGAACAGGCAATACCAGATACACCTTATTCCCTTAATTTTTAACATGGTTGCTAAACTAATAGATGGAGATGCTAAAGATAAAGCTTATCTAGCTTTTACAAAATACTTGACAGTCTCTTATCTTATTCCTTGGGGAAGAAATATGAAAAGATGACAGCTAGATAATTGAATATAATGCGGTGGCTTCAGAATGGAACAAACAGGTTCAAAGAGTAATCATTGATAGTTCACTGGCAATGTGAAAGGTCTTCTTTAGAGTGCCCTAAGCAGATGCGTTGGGTCCTGTTCAGTTGAATATCTTTTTAATAATGACTTGGATAAAAGCATAGCTCATATGCTTATCCAATTTGCAGATGACACAGAACTGGAAGAGGGATAGCTAATACACTGAATGACTGAGTTAGGAACAAAAAAGATCTTGACAGATAAACCTCTGGGCCAAATTTAACAAGATAAAATAAGATAGGGATAAATGTTAAGAAAGACTTAAAAAAATAATTTTAGAAGTATGAGACAGAGGAGGTATGGATAGACTACAATTTGGCTAATAAAAATCATGGATTTTGATATAGCAAAAAGTCAATATCCTTAGACTCCTACGTCAACAATGGGGTAGGAGGACTTAATTTTATCCAAGGAGGTCCATTCTAGCAAACTCTAGGGAGACAAACAAGAAATCGGGGATAAATTAAATTAAAGAGCCAGCTTTTCCCCACATCTGCAGTTTCTCTCCATGTCTCCTGAAGGCTCTCTGGAACCATGTGTGTTTCTCCCCCAAGAAGCTCTGCCCCCAACTCCAGACATTCCTTATTATGGAATATAACATCACACCATACAACATTCTCTTTGCTAATTCAGGATTGTTTCCCTCTATACACATTGTACGACAAAGAGCTGCTCCTTCCCTATATCACTTGGGTAGAATCTTGGTTATATTCCCCTCAGTTCATTTGAGAATAGCCTACTTAAAGAGAGGAATTTTAAGTTTGCAATCTATCAAAAAGGAGGTGCTAGAATTAATTCTATCTATCCAGGGGAACAAAGAACCTCCATTATATTGGGCCACTCTGACCTTGATAAAAAATCTGTCTCCCACTCAAGTGTTTCTTCAGTGTTTCTGCACAATAATAATGGGGAAAATGCACTAACATAGCTAGTTAGCTCCATTTTCAGACAATCTGTTTAGAATTTGTCTTATTCTCAAGGCCAGTCAAATAGTATTCAGGTTTAAATTATAAGGTGCTAGAAATGACTACATGGGAAAGTTTTCTAATTACAAGGCTTGAGATATTAAGTATATACATAATCAAGTTTTAAGTCCAGTTCCACTAACTCTGAAGTACTTGTCCTATTTAGCATGGCAAGTCCTGACCATTAGCTTCCTACACACTACTGCATACAATTGGGTTCCAGTGATATCAGATGTTCATGATGACACAAAGGATGTGTGTCATCGCCACCTACTAAACTGCCCTTTCCCTTCATTGCTCACATTTTGTGGTTTTCCTGGAGGAAGAAGTGCCCCTAAAGGCAGCCTGATCTAGTCCTAATCCCTTGTTGCTATGCTAATTGGTCAATATTTTTTAAAAAAAACCTCTTATGATAAGTCATTTGTCCCAAGCTAATATCATGTTAAGTCTATGTCCAAAACACGCAATGATCATTGGCCAGTGAGGGCGATGATCTTCCTTCTCTTCACTCCAAATAAGTAGATAGAAATACAAATCAGCTCTAGGTGGTACATACATAAACCTTAAAGCACTATATAATCACAAACTATTACCATTTTGCTATTACTAATTATAAAGATATGAACTCTGTTTAAGAAAGAGAAGCATACCATGCCATCGCAGGCAGCAGTTTACTTACTGCCTCATATCTAGGCATTAGTGCCAATGAATCTATTGTCCTTGGACTGAGCATGTGATTTATCCCTCCTGAGACAGTCTTAGAGAGTATTTCAAAGAGGTAAAAACAGAGTACAAATGAAGGTGAATAAATGACTAGAAGGGTGACAAGGAAAGATATAGAAAAATAAGTAGAAATGCAAAATTGAAGACGTAAAATGCCTTCTATTACATAGAAGGTAAATAGAGTCAATACAAGATTTGGGCATTATGATATAACTTCTGAGAAAAGAGAGAATTTTACTTTTTATAATATGTAGCCTGGTCTTTCTATGATAAAAGAAAAAAAAAGTGAATACTTGACTCAATATCCTGCCCCTCTCTGAGTCTTTTTTTTCTTCAATCTAAACATAGAGTTATAGGATTATCAATTTAGAATTAAAAGAGAGCTTAAACAGCTTCTAGTCCGTGTCCATATTTTATATAGGAAGAAACTAAGACCCCGAGAGAGAAATGACTTCCCCAATTCCTTAAATTACTTCAAATGAAATTCCTATAACAGCTCATGGTGAAATGTGGCTTTTGATCATTTCTTCCCAAACCTGGCCAGTGTCAGCCATTCCTTCTTTTCTGATTTTTATCTATCAGCTTCATTAAACTGCCAGAACCAGAGAACCCATCATAGAGGATTTTCCTTATGTTCATAAAAGAGAAAAGGGTGGGGGGGGCAAATTCAATTCATTTGTAGATAAATTCAATATACCTTAGAATAATTACATATATTTTTGTTTTAAATTCTTGAATTTTTGGAAGTACTTTTGCATATTGGGGAAGGCAGTTGGTAATAAGAATCTTGCTCTTGGGATCTGTCTAAAGAGATAAAGAGAAGGAAGAGGCAGACAACAGATTCTACTGTACAAAATTGGCCTTTATGAGGTTGAACTAAAGCAACCCCAGGGAGGCAGCTGGGTTAACCCCTTTTATCTCACTAATTACTGTACATGGAAGAGATGGATTGTCAAAGATGGTTTGAGAAAGGGGAAAAAAGGGCCAGCTCTTCCTTAGGGAGTAAGCTTAAGGTCATATGAAGGAAAAATGGCAAGGAGCAGCCAGCAATGATAATGAAGATGTCCACTTTCAATGCTGGTTAAAAGTAAAAAAAGACATGATACAGTTTTTCATGCTCTTTCTACTTACTCCATGGAAATTTGGCTTCAACACATTGAAATATGTCCAAAGGAAGATGACCATTATGGTGAGGAGGACTGAAAATTATGCCATATGAGGAAAAGTCAAAAGAACTAATGTGTGTTTAATAAACAGAAGAAACTCTTTGCTAGGATATGATAGCTTTCTTCAAGTATTTGAAGGATAATCATGGGAAGTACTTATTCTGCTTCACTTCTGAGAACAGAACTTAGAGGAGCAATGAGTACAAATTATTAAAAGGCAGTTTTAGACTTGAAGTAAGTGCAAAAGTCCTAATTAAACTAGAACGGGCTTCCTTAGAAGATAAATAGATTTTCCTTCTCTGGAAGACTTCAGGCAACAGGGTGGATGGTCAATATGTTCAGAAGGGATAGAGTCAAGCAGCTGGGTGGCATCATGGATAGAGCACTAGACCTGGGGTCAGAGTTCCTAGGTTCAAATCTAGTTTCAGACACTTTCTAGCTGTGTGACCCTGGACAAGTCACCTAACCCTATTTGCCTAGCCCCTGCCATTCTTCTGTCTTAGAATTGTAACTATGACAGAAAATAAAGACTAAAAAAAAGTGATAAAGCAAAATCCAGCTTATACATGGTTTGGAACAGAAAAAGTCTGAACTCTATTCCAATTCTGATCTTTTGTGATCTTAGACCAAGAAACTAGTTGACAACTGATGCCAGATATGTCCCTCAGGTCCAATTCCCTACATAAAAGAATTGTCTTTATCTATTTTTTACTTCTAATAAGTAATTGTGAGAATTGTTCCTTTATGGTTAGTATAGTATAGTGTATATATGTAAATATATATATATATATACATATATATATATATAAAACATTTCAAAATGATTATGTTTTAGCAGATATTCTTTTTTAAAAAAATGGATATGTTAAGTGCACTTTGGCAAAGAAAATCATTACCAAAAAATCCATACTAAAAGTTCAAAGAATATGAATGAACTATTTACAAAAAAAAAGAACAAATTTTTATAAATATTTGGAAAATATTCAGCCACACTAATTGAAGTAATTCAAATTAAAACTACTTTGATGTATCCTCATGCCTACTAATTTGGCAAAAAAAAAGAGATTAAAGGAATAAAACTCAATACTGTAAGGGTTGTGGAGAAAAAGAGATTCACTTGTTTATTTCTTAATGTAATTATAAACTGGCAGAATAATTTCCTTTTTTGGGGGGGTGAGGACCAATCTCCAAAAAATGCAGTAAAAGTTACAAAAATAATCATACCCTTTGGTCCGATAATTTAATTGTCAGGAATATATCCTGAAGGTGATATCAAAAAGAAAATAAAGAGCTCTCTGTTCAAAAATGTTCATAGCATCATTATTTGTCATTGGAGGTGGGGTGGGGAACAAAAGGAAAGCATTCAAAATGTCTGGTAATTAAAGAAAGGCTGAATGAATTAGAGTATGTTCCCGTAATGGAATACTGTGCTGCAATTAAGACTGACAGGTAGGAGGAGTGAAGAAATCTGGAAAGATCTTTAAAATTCAAAAAGAAATAACTGAAGGAAAGAAAGGAAAGGGAAAGGAAAGGAAAGGAAAGGAAAGGAAAGGAAAGGAAAGGAAAGGAAAGGAAAGGAAAGGAAAGGAAAGGAAAGGAAAGGAAAGGAAAGGAA
>NW_025351488.1:0-5201 GCF_016433145.1 Gracilinanus agilis
TGTGTGTGTGTGTGTGTGTAAGCTTTTTTACTGTCTTCCCTTTGCAATTCTAGTAGCTATCATTTATATAGCACTTTACATATATTATCTCATTTGATCTCACAATCCTCATTTGGGTAATCAAGGCAAAGAGGGTCATAAAACTAGAAAGTTTCAGAGGTGGGATTTGAACTCAAAATTTCCTTACTATAAATTCAGTGCTCTTCCCAGTATGCCTCCTAGATGCTACAATAATTTTACTCTACAAATATCCCATTACACAATATTGTCAATAATGGAGTGGAAACATTTTAATAGAGCTTTTAAAAGACTTAGCTGGGCACATTGACAAGAGGTAAGGCTGAACAATGGGCACCTACCTGTCATTGCAGGAGAAATAATTTCCTGAGAACATTAAAACATTTTCCTTTTTGAGTTGTCTGATATATGTAATTGCTATTACCAGAAATAGCTATCAGTGATCATTTAGGGAGCAGAAGCATCTTCAAGAAGTGGAATAGCATTGGCTAATTTAAATCTGAGCAAAAATGAGAAAGAAAAGACTTGTTCAGTGGGAGAGAAAGAGTTGGACTTTTACCAGTCAAGAATTTTACTCTACATTTACTCTACATCTCATTGACAGTGTCTGTTTTAGGAGTTCCCCAAAGGTTTGGCTTAGGGGAAAAAAACAAAACAAACAAAAACATATATTCAAGTTTCTTTCATGCCCAGGGGACAGTTCAAGCTGGTTGCCTTATAGAACTGTATTTTTATTTAAAGGTTGGACAAAATTATACTAGAAACCTCAGGGAGACTTTACTGTGACTTTTTTAAGACAGGGCTGACTTCAAGGGGAAATGTCCTTGGAGTATGTCCTTTCTGTGAAATTTCCACTGTGTAATACTGCTTGTCAATGATGCCAAGAGGAACCAATTATTCTAAATTCAAACAAGATGGCGGGCTCTGACTAAAGTGTCAACCCATCTAACTAACTCTGTCTCACACCAGTAATGTGATTTGTCTTCTAAATTTTGTCTTTGAAAATTGTTACTCATGTGGCAATTGGGTAAAATGATCTGTATTCTACATTTTAGGAAATGCATACACTGGAGTACATTCAGAAGAGGCCGCTATGATGGTGACAGAACTAGAGAATATGTAATAAGAGGATCTACTGAAGGAATTAAGAATATTCAAAATGGAGAAGAGAGAAGATTTAGGGACATGACAATTCTTTTTGGATGTTTAAAAGTCTGCCATGGGGAAATAAAATTACATATTTTTGTTTAATCCTAAAGTACAAAAATAGAAGACATGACATGCCTTTGTGGAAAACAAAATCAAAGCAAATATAGGTTTGATGTAAGGAAATTGTGTTATTTTTAGCACAAATATTTTCTATGTAAAATTTTTATCAACCTCCTTTCCTCATTTTTGTTTTCTTTGGTGCCATTTCTACTTTTCTTGCAAGTATATTTGAATCTGTGATGCCAGAATCAAAGTGTGGTGACTCCACTATCTTTTATTTCAATGAGTTTGTTGTACCAACCTTTGCCATTATTTATTCTTTCTTGTCATCCTTCCAGTTTCATCCATAGGTGAGTTGTAATCTTTGTCATTCAGAGGATTATCCACATTGATGGGAGCTATCTGTATATTTTAATACTTAGCAGCTAAAGCTGCCCCTAAATAGAAAATACAATTGCAAATGGTATTGTGTTACTCCTTCTTAGATGTCTTCAAGCAAAGGCTTATGACTTCACTTAGGACTACTTGCCTACAGTATTTCCTAAAGTGATTCTTCTCATGCACAGGACTGAGCAAGTCACTTTCTGCTCAATAAGCTCCAATACCTCCCTATTGTCTAAAGCATCTACTAAAGCAATCTTTGAATGGCATTTGAACTTTATTAGATTATAGTTTTAGCCTTCTTTTCTAAGAGGCTGACTATACCTAACCCCTATATATAAATTATGATCCATTTAAACTGGCCTTCTTACTGTTCTTCACATGTGAAATTCCATCTCCCATCTCCATGCCTTTGACTAGAATGCACTTCCTCTTTAACTTTGTCTCTCAGTTCAAAGCTCAGATCAAATGCTACCTTCTCCACAAGTTCTTTTCTGATTATCCCAGATGCTGATACCTTTCCTTCCTCTCACTTAACTTGGATTTTCTTTATATAGTTTGCATATATTTATATATGTTCATGTTGTTCCTCTCCTCCCACTCTGCATCTCCTTCAGGTTGTGTAAGTTCTTTTAGGGTAAAAACAATTTTTATCTTTGTGTCTCTAGCACTTAAAACAATGCCTGGCACACGGTAGTAATGCAGTATCAGCTTATTGATTGGATAAAAGAGGGGATTACTATTGGTGTTGTACTATTTGAATATGAGACCACTTCAACTCTGTGGACTTTTGTCCGGTTGTTGTATGTTTCATTAAATGATGTAAAGGAAGCCATTCTGGAGCTTGTAATAAAAATGAGAGTATATCTAGTGTTTTGTAATTTATAGGGTGGTCTCAATGTCTAGAGCAGTGTTGTCAAGCCTAAAGAGAAACAGATCCTTGCAGACCACATATTGATTACATTTTACAAATTAGGAAACTGAGACCCAGAGAATTTGGTTGATTTGTTCTGGCTCCTAAATAGGGGTGTGGAGGAGCCTGCTAAACCTGGCTAGCAAGAGCCCATTGTTAAAGTTTCAGCATTAGCATTTACTGCTCAGAAAATGGCAAATGCTATAAACCAGAGGTTGACATTGGCTTGTTGATAACCTAGATTTAAGAAAGTGATAGGGGAAATGTTAATAATGATGACTAATCTTAAAAGCATATCCCAGGTATATCCCCTTCCACTAACTCAGAACTGGTTGTACATTATTCATGTTGTATTAAATTTTTATTCATTTTGTTAAACATTTACCAATTATATTTTCATCTGGTGAAGGTCATACTGGGGTGTTTTGTGGCAGGGTATGCAGATAGCCAGACATCTCTGATCTAGAAAATGTGCTGTGAAATTAGCAATGACTCATATGGAAAATAGTATTGATAATAATCATGTTATATTTATTGTAGTATTGTCCAAAGACTGATATTTTCAGATCAAAAGATATATATATTAGATATGCTTTCAATCCTTTAATTTTACCAAAGAAGAAAATGAGACCTTATCTAGAATTTAGAGCTCGAAAGAACTTCAGAGGTTCTCTAGTTTGATCCTTCCATTTTACAAATTAAGAAACTGAGACCCAGAGAATTTAATTGACTTGTTCTGTCCCCTCAAATGAAGTGTGCTGGAGTCTTCTCAATCTGGATAACAAGAGCCAATTGTTAAAATTTCAGTGTTAGCATTTACCTCTCAGAAAATGGGAAATTGATAGTGCAATTCACATTTCTCTGATATAAGCTACTAATTGGATGGAAGAGGATCATTGACAAAATTGGGTCAGGGCCTGATGGGGATTAGGCAGCAAAGTTGCTAGAGTCAAAAAGATGGTTGGAAAGGCCTGCTGTTCTTATGACTTCTTAGACTAAAAAAGCAACAGAAAGAACAATAATACTACCATATTTCATATGCAAAAATTATTCTACCAACCCATCATTCACACTCTTTCACTGGAACCACCTTGTGACCATTAGCACACATGAGTGAAATAACTGATTGTGGTTAGGATGCAGTCTGTGGCCACGAAAAAATAACAGGCTTATAGAGGGAATCAAAACCATGACCTTAGGCTCATACCACTGTTGTCTAACCAAAGATTATATTTTAGAGACAGGGCCACTCATGCAAATAATATGTTTTCTCGCTCTAGTGGTTTTGTGTGCCTTATGTAGATCCATAAGAAAATAGCATGGGCCATAATATATGGCAGGCTTGAAAAAAAATTCTATCTTGTTAACATATCCTGGACCTTCTTAGTTTTAAAAAGTTGGAAAAATACTCCATCCCTCACATGAAGATTGTATATATTTGTATAATAGCCTATTTACTTCTTTAAATTAAATCCATAAGATTAAGTATTATAGTATTTTTCTGTTTTTTAGAAAAATGCCTAGAACATTTTTATACCCAACATGAGGTTCAAAAATTTTCTTTGATGATTACAGCTTTGACATATTGCATTTATTTTTGTTTTATTTTGTTTTTGTATCTCTGATACCTACCATATTATCTTGCACATAGTAGATGCTTAATAAATATTGTTGACTTAGATTATAAGCATCTATATCCAGACTTGGAAGAGATTTCGAAGATCATTTAGGTCTATCCTTTCATTTTTCAGATGAAGATACTGAGGCCTTATCTAGAATTTAGAGCTGGAAAGAACCTTAGAGATTCTTGAGTTCTATCTTGTCATTTTAAATGAGGAAACTGAGACCCCCGCGAATTCGATAGACTTGTTCTGGCTCCCAAAGGAAGGGGATACAAGAGCCTGCTCTACCTGGCTAGAAGGAGCCAATTGTTCACATTTCACTGTTAGCATTATTTCTCAGAAAATGGAAAATGCTATAAATCAGAGATTGACATGGTTTTGTTGATGATCTAGACTTAAGAAAGTGATGGGGAAAATGTTAATAATGAGGATTAAATTTAAAAGTATGCCACAGAAATAATTCCTTCCTCTGCCACGGAGCTGGTTGTTAAAATGGATACCATGTCCTGAATCCCAAATTCCAATAAGTCTGCAAGGAGAGGTTGGAGGACCCCCTCCTCAGGGTTGAATCCTTTCAGAGGAATCACGGTCAAATGAGTATTTGGACTAGACAGTCTCTAAGGTCTCTCTCAGTTATAAGATTAGGGTTATGTTCTTTCCATTATACCAAAGTTGTGATCTTTTTTATGGAGGGAATACCCACATGGATTAAGTCACCAATCTACCCAGGAACCAAAAAAGGCTCATATTACTTAAGATATCTTGAAATTACATGGTGTATTAATTAATGAAACTAGTCCATAGGTTACGTCTACACAAGGTTAATTGATCAAATCATAACTAGGAATTTGATACAGCCTCAGAACAAAAAGGACACATGGGGCATAGGAACCCTAACTTGTGGGTTACTGCCATTTAAAATCAAGAATTCTCAGTGTTTAGACCAGTGAACATTTTAATCAGGTCTTCCATAAAGTGCTTTAAGTCCTTTCCTTTCCCTTTCCTTTCCTTTCCTTTCCTTTCCTTTCCTTTCCTTTCCTTTCCTTTCCTTTCCTTTC
>NW_025351489.1:0-3574 GCF_016433145.1 Gracilinanus agilis
CTTCCTCCTTCCTTCCTTCCTTCTTTCCCCCCCTCTTCACTTCCTCCTTCCTTCCTTCCTCCCCTCTTCCCTTCCTCCTTTTCTTCCTTCCTTCTTTCCTTCCTCCCCTCTTCTCTTCCTTCTTTCCCTTCCTTCCTTCCTTCCTTCCTTCCCCATGAACTTCACATTTCCTCTATACAACATCCAAGGAATTCTAAAGATGCAAACCAGGTCTTTCCCCACAAAGTTTTATGGCAACAGCTACTGAATGGAGCTAGAACAAGACTGGAAGCAGATGGAAAGTTATCAAAGGATTTTTTGCTTCAATGGACCTTAGCAAACAGTTGGCTCCTCATTTGACAGAGGAGAAACTGAGGCCCAGAAAGAGGAAGTGAATTACTCCAAGTTATTCAGCCAGCTTCATAGATCATCAATACAAACCAGGAGTTCTTAACTTCAGCTCTGTGATTTAAAAAAAAATGTTGTGATGACTATATTTCAATATAAGTGGTTTCCTTTGTAATCTTCTGCATTTTATATATTTAAAAAATGTTTTTTTTTCCTGAGAAAGGCTCCATAGACTTTACCAAACTGAGAAAGGGTCCAGGACACAGAGAAGATCGAGAATTATTGCTTGAGAGGGAGGGACATAGGATCTAGTCCAACCTCTTTCATTTTATAGATAAGAAAACAGGGTCTCTGGGTGAAATGGAAGGCTAAGTGACTTGCCCAAGAGACTAGAACAAGGCTATTTTTCACTCTGCTGTCCAGAAAGCTGTTCTTACCTCCATGGACAGGCTAAGGGTATTTTAGGCTGAGATCTTCATGTTCTGTAGCTCATGAGTTCTGAACTTTGCAAATTTCTGTGTTTTTCCTTCTTTCTCTTATTTGGAAACCCCACCCTCTGGCTCTGATGACTCAGGGGAAAGACGCCAGGCATGGAGCAGTAACAGCTGCAGAGAGATCTAGAAGGAGGCGCTCCCCTGACAATTGCTTTGGGAGGCAAGCCTCTCATTAGAGAAGTCAGGATATAAATGGAAGAAAACTTAAGGTCAGGTTTGATTGGGATTCAGCTATAAAAATGCCCATCCTTTTCCTGCCTGGAATTCAAATTTATTAGCAGACATTGGTAGTAATTTTGCAGACATTTCCTCACTTGAAATTCATATGCTGTTGAGGAAGGCAAGGCATGAATTATCCTCCTTTATTAATACCATGAGTTTCTTTCAGTATGAACTGGGGAGATCCCTCTGCCTGGAGCAGAAGGTAGGGGTCCAAGCAGATTTCACAGTGTATTCCCAAACTAAACCTGCATAGTTTGGGGGCTATCTCTGCTGTTGTCCCTCCCCAAGAAGAGGAACCTAGAGAATTTGAGGAATAATGTTCTGCTTAGCAAAACTAAGGGAGCCAAGACAAATAGTCACATGCCCAAGAGTCTCCATTATCGCAGGTGAAGGAGATTGATGTGCTGACTACCATCTTCATGTCTCTCCCTGTCCCACCTCCCCAACTTTGGACTCTGCCCCAGGACCACTGGGCTCAGATAGATGCACTTTCACTTCATCTTGTATGGAATCAGGCCTCTACTTCACTTGTTGGCCATCTCCACATCATGCCATGGAAGTGTACCCTCATCCCTCTCTAGCTCTCCTTGATCTTTTTGCCTTTCTACATTAGAATGTAAGCTTGTAGAGAGCAAAGACTATCTCTTGAACTGGATTTGTATCATCAGCACTTAATATAGTGCCTGGGACACAATTAGTATTGAATAAATATTTTTTAAAAATGGTCTCTCTCTTCCCTTTGCTCATCCTTTCTCGTTCCTTCTCTATTTCTCTCTGTCTCTCCCCCTTTTGCTCTCTCTTTCTGTCTTTGTTTCTCTCTCATCTCTCTTTCCTTCATTCTCTCTCCAAACTCTTTCCTTTTCTCTCTCCTCTCTTCTCCCTCCCTCTTTATCTCTCTCTCTCTCTCTCTCCCCTCTCCCTTCCTCTTCTCTGTCTGTATCTATAATCTGCCTGTCTATATGTCTCTCTTTCCTGAAACCTGGGGTAAGAGTAGGGAAGCTACTCACACTGCCCTTGGAGATGTAGTTGGAGTCACGCATGATGTCCCGGGCCAGGCCAAAGTCACAGATCTTGACAAGTTTGCCCTCACAGATAAGCACATTCCTGGCTGCCAGGTCTCGGTGGACACACTGTCACAAAAAGAAGTCAGGTTCAGACAATACTAAGGAAATAGGATATAGCACAAGATAGCTGGGATCTTGTCAGTCAATTAGTCAACAAGCATTTGATAAGCCCATTCTGTATACCAGAAATTGTGCTAAGCCCTAGGGGTACAAAGAGAGTAAAAATACAGTCCCTGCCCTCAAGGAGCTTCCATCCTAAAAGTTGTGAGCCATGTGAAGTGAGAGTAGAAAGGACAAGGGAGATTCTGGAGTTCTGGGCTTTAGGCATATCTAAAATGGTTAAAACTACTTCCTCCTGCAGCCTGGACCATGGTTATGCCCTTCCAGGGGACAGAATGAGGAGGGAATGATGTCATTCATACTTTATTACTCATTGGGCAAGCTGCTTCCTCTCTCTTGGCCTTAGTTTCCTCATTTGTAAAATGAAGGGATTAGATTTGATAATCTCTATTGTCTTCTGGCTAAGATCCTAAATAGAAACTCCTCTCCTAACATTTAGAGCTGGAAAGGACCTTAGAAATTATGTGGCCCAACTCCCATTTTGAGATAAAGAAACTAGAACCCTCTCAACAATCCTTGGAGGAAAGGTCCAGAAGGGAGTGGGTCTTACCCAAACTCACTGAAGTAGTTATAAGTAGAACCAAGATTAGAACCCAGCTCACCTAACTTCATATCAATGGTTAATTCTACTTCAACCCAATACCATCTTTCTACAATATTGTTATTGATTTGTTTCAGTTGGGTCTGATTCTTTGTAACCCCATTTGGGGTCTTCTCAGCAAAGACACTGAAGTGATTTGCCATTTCCTTTTCCAGCTCATTTTACAGATGAGGAAACTGAGGCAAATAGTGGGTTAAATGACTTGCTCAGGGCTACACGGCCAATTGTAAGTGTCTGAGGCCAAATTTGAACTCATGAAGATGAGTCTTCCTGACTTCAGGCCAAATGCTCTACTCACTGTGCCACCTAGCTCTCCCTCTTTCTAGGATAGCCACCATTTAGTTCATCCTCCAACTTTCTCTCTTCTTCATCCCAGGATCCTTAGCTCCAACCAGCATGATTTCCTTACTATCATCACTTGAACACTATATTCTCTATCAGCTCTGCCTTATGTTTATGGTGTTCTCCTTTTCTGGGTTGTCCCTTAACCTTATTTCTACCTACCCTGCCTTCCTAAGCATCTGCTCAAGAAAGACTTCCCTAAATGAGATGCAGGGAGGTGAGGATGAACAAGGGTTGTTCTCTGAATCAAGAGGCCTGAGTTTGAGTAGTGGACTGGACACATCACCTGTATGACATCGGGCATTTCCTTAACCTTTTTGAGCATCAGTTTCCTTATCTGCAAAATGGGAATAACTATAAGTATTATCTTATTCCCATTGTGTGTGTGTGTGTGTGTGAGAGAG
>NW_025351490.1:0-4866 GCF_016433145.1 Gracilinanus agilis
TATATATACATATATATGTATATAGTGCTTTAAGGTTTGCAAAGCTCTTTACAGATATTTTGTTTGTCCTTATAACCATCCAGGGAGAGAAGTGTTGCTATTAATCCCCCCCTTTTACAGTTGAGAAAACTGAGGCAAGGAGAAATTTAAATCCTAACATCTGTGGCTAGATTTGAATTAAATTCTTCATGTCTTCAGGTCTAATATTCTACCCATTTGCACCACTTGGATGCCTCAAGTGTGTATGGATTCTATCAGTGTCAATTAGTACTGGATTTTCTCATAGATCAAATTGATAAAGCTAGTGGCCATTAATGAGCTTACTGTCAAGTGAAATAATATTTGTAAGGAGCTTAGCATGGTGCTAGGTACATGCTAGTATTTTTCCCTATCCTCACCCACATTACCACCCTCCAAACCCCACCTATCAAGTACTTTTAGTAAATTTGGGCCATTCACAGGCCACTATTATTAATGCACCTGTTATTAAAGGGCTGCCTATAGGCATCAGGGTCTCTTAGGTTAAATCTTATTTAGATTTAGGCCTCTTAGTCAGATCCTAACCCTAGGAAAGAATCAGAGGAAGCAAGAGAAATGAGGAGGAACCTGCACAGAACACAACAATGACTCTTGGTAAAGTCAGAAAGAACCAGAAAATTCACAAGGGTAGTTCAAAGGCTCAAATGTAGAAAGATTAGGACAGGGAATTTTGTAAAAGGAGGAGGACAGATTCTGCCCTCATTCATCCTCTCTGCGCCCCCCCCCCTTGTATCACTCTCATCAAAATCCCTGGGAACTTGGCTCAAATTCTTCTAGTGGTGTGGACTTGGAGCAAGTCAGGTGGGGAAGAATGGAGAAAAGAGTGAGAGGAGAGAGTGTGGAGCCAGCAGTTCATTTCTTTATAAGTGGCTCACTAAAAATCTTGGGAAGAGCCAGGAACTGATCTCTCTGACCTTCTTCCCAAAGCCAGAATACATCTTTCTGTGGTTTAAAAGCCCCTTTGGGGCTCTCGTTCAATTCTGGAAATGCCTGTAATTAATTCAGGCAATAGAAAGACACCCCGGTTCTAATCCATTGGCCTGCTAAGCCCATGCGGACCCTCTGATGGAGAAACAGAGGATTGAGGGCTGAAGCAGTTATATAAAGTTAAATAGCATCATTTTGGGTTGTGGGAGGAAGAAGAAGCAGTTATCAATATGGAACGGCTACTATGGAGAGTGTTTACCTGGCAAGAGACTGTCTCTACCTCCCCTAAACCACACACATCTCCTTCAAATGTGTCCTCTGTGGTGCCTTCTCCAATCCAAACAAAAGACCTGGAGAAAAAATGATTTTGTGGCGAGCTCTGTTTTTAATGCTGTTGTACAACTAGCTTGCACAGTAATCCATCACTAGACAGTTTCTTAACCCTGTATAAGTCATTTTCTTACTCTCTCTGCCTGATGTGTGCTCTCCACGAAGTTCCATACTTCTCTAGGCCAAGTGTGTTCTGATTTTTGCCATCTGTGCCATGTTTCTTTAGAATTTGTCTCCTCTAATCCCTTCTTGGATGCCAGGAGCAATTATGCCAAAGGCCTGGAGGGACTCCAATGCTTGATGTACACGAGTTGGCTAAAAATCTCAGCAACATTACTTCACACACACTCTGGAAACTTTTCTTTTTCTTATTCTCCCCCCCCCAAGGAAATTCAAGGAAATCAGATAATATTGGGCAGATTATTGGGGCCAAAGATTCACCATAGTAGACAAAGGACTGAACTCTGGAATTAGAAAGTTATCAATTCAAATCTTATCTTGGCTATGTGACACTAAATCAGTTGCTTAAACTCTAACCTTCTGTTTCCTCATCTGTAAAATGGAGTTAAAAATAACACCTACCTCAAAGGATTGTTGTGACAATCAAATGAGATAATATAAGGAAAGCACTTTGCAAAGCTTAGAGCCTGGATAAATGCCAGTTTTATTCACAGGATGAGGTAAGGAAAGGAGACAAACTTTATAGAACATCCTTACCTAGAGGCTAGAATGCTTCCCATTGAATATAGATCAGGTAGACATAAATAAACACTGGTGATGTCAATAGCCAGAGGAGTCCTTACTTCCTAGATCTCTATAGCATCTGCTCTAAAGAGGTGAGCTTTATTGCCATCAGTTCCATTTATAAACTGGGACAAGTCTAATAAGGGTATAATTATAGTGGCAGGGGTGTGTTGTATCCAGACAGAACTGGCTCAGGAGTGCTTGATAGATAATCTCAAAGGATCCATCAGTCTCTTATGATTTCTCCTGTTTGGAGTTGTTTCCTTGCATAATAATAATAAGATCTCTGGTAGCTTTCACAGAGAGAAAGCATAACTTAAAGAATAAAACCAGCTTTGAAGCCAGGTGACCCTAGAATAGTCACATAACCTCACAGTAATCTGAACAATTCTTTTAAGACTATATGTTTCTTAGACCGAAAAGTTTTGTATAAATAAAATGAGTATAGCCAACATTATAAGGAGAGCAATAAGTTGGGAAAAAAATTTTATAGACAGCTTCTTGGATAAAGTTCTCATATCTAAAACATATAGAGAATTCATCAAATATAAAAGATCTGAGTTATTCCCCAATTGAAAAATTGTCAAAAGATATGAACAAACAGTTTTTGGATGAAGAAATAAAAATTATATAACTATATGAAAAAATGCTTTAAATCATTATTTTAAAAAATCTTATATAATATTGATCCTAAGACAGGAGGGATTGGTTCCAAAGGAGAAGAGTGGTAAGGGCTAGACACCTGGAGTTAAGTGACTTTTCCTGGGTCGTACAATTTAGGGAGTATTTAGGACCAGATTTAAACCTAGGACCTCCCCTCTCTGGGCCTGGTTCTCTCTACCCACTAAGCCACATGGCTGTCCAATGAATCAACATTAATTAGAGAAATGCAAATCAAAACAACTCTAAGATATTATCTCATATCTATAAGATAGGCTAAAATGATAAAAGGGCAAAATGACAAATGTTGGAGGAGATATGGAAAAATAGGGACACTAATACATTGATGTGGGAACTGTGAACTGATCCAAACATTTCGAAGAGCAATCTGGAATTATACACAAAACCTTATACAACTATATAAGTCAACCTTTTGACACAGAAATGATATTATCAGCTTTGTTTCCTAAGGTGATCAAGGAAAAAGGAAAATATTTATAGTAGTTTTTTTTATAGTGGCAAAGAACTGGAAACTATTTCCATCAAATGGGAAATGAATGAAAAAGTTGTGGTATATTCTTGTAATGGAATACTATTGTGCCGTTAAAAAAAGATTATTACAAAAAACCCTGGAGAGACAAATGAAGTGATGCAAAGTGAAGTGAGCAGAACCAGGAGACCATAGTACAAAATAATAACAATGGCTTATGATGATCAACTGTGAATGACTTAACTATTTTCAGCGAGCCAAGAATCCAAGACAACTCCAAAGGACTCATGATAAAAAAGGTTATCCACATCCATAGAAGGAACAGATGGAGTCCAAAGGCAGATTGAAACATGCCATTCTTTACTTTATTTCTTCCATGAATTTTTTTCTCGTGTAAGCAATATATATCTTGTTTCACAACATAATAAACAGAGAAAGATGTATTATATGATAATATATGTATATACAATCTATATCATATTACCTGCTTTCTTGGGGCAGGAGTAGGGATGGGAGAGAGGGAAAAAAGAAATGATAAAATCTTGAGGATATGGGGCAGACAGACTCATTCTAAAGGGTTAATTTCAATTGACAGAGAAAGAAAAAAGACTGAGAAGTTCTTTCTTGAGATAATTGGTCTAACTCTTTTCTTGTAAAGAAATATGGAGAATATTGTTAAATAGAGATGAAAATTGCTCTTTTGAGAAAGTTGGAAGTTGGGACAGTTTCCAGAATTGAGAAGTCAGAAGTTCTTGTGATATTTTGGGGTTGACTCCAACTGTGATCTTTCTGAGAATTGATATATCATGAATAATTACTTTATGTCTAAAAAAAGGACTATATGTTCCAGAAAAAACTAATGACTTGCAGTAGTAAAGGGAGTTTCCTTACTCTAGGAGAAAGTGAGTAAGCATTTTTTAAGACCCTACTATGTGCCAGGCATAGTGCTCAGTGCTTTACATGATCTCATTTGGTTATCATGTAACACTGGGATTTAGGTGCTATTATTATCTTCATTTTATAGATGAGGAAACTGAGGGAATCAGAAGTTAAATAACTTGCCCAAGGTCACACAACTAGTAAATATCTAGAGACTCTCTAAGCAACTCTGGAGTTCTTTATATCAATGAAACCACATGTCAATACTCCATCCAATATAGTTCTAAAATACTATGTTTAAGATTGTATGATAACTAAAATTCTTTGATTCTCAGGCACTCAACCCACCCCACTGAGAAGCAGTGTGGTTTTGGTTTCCCTGGCTCAAGTTTTAGTACAGTGCCAGGTGTGTGGTAGATGTGTAATAAATGCTTGTTGATTTTGTGTAGCTAGAGTTTGAGCTTTGCAGTTAGGAATACGTAGGTTCCAATCTTGTCTCTGATACTTACCATGTTAGGGCTTATGTTGATTTGAGTTCAGCTTCTTTGATCACTTCTGGTAAACCATGTGTGGTTCTGAGCTCTGGCTCAGAGCTGAAGGACTGGCACTTTGGTATGATGTAGCAATCTCTTGTTCCCCATTAATGGTAGGAGAGGGAAATGGATGTGTCAAAAGAAGATTGACCACTGAGCAAGGGAGATCTTACAATTTTGTTTATTTTAAAGGTAGAGAAAACTCCTTTCTCCCTCCCTCTCTCTCTCTCTCTCTCTCTCTCTCTCTCTCTCTCTCTCTCTCCT
>NW_025351491.1:0-2599 GCF_016433145.1 Gracilinanus agilis
TATATATATTTAAATTTATATATTTTTGTTGTTGTTCAGTTTCAGTTGTGTCTCACTCTTTGTGACCCCTTTTGGGATTTTTTTGGCAAAGATACTAGAGTGGTTTTCCTTTTTCTTCTCCAGCTCCTTTTTACAGATAAGGAAACGGAAAGAAACAGGGTTAAGTGATATGCCCAAGGTCACACAGCTAGTGTCTGAGGTCAAACTTGAACTCCAGACCTGGCACTCTACCCACTGTGCCACCTGGCTGCCATGTGAGTATATACATGTGAATACATATATACACATATGTAGATAGAGATACTATTTAAAAGCCAGTTATTAATGTTCAGGGACCCAAGAAAGGCCATTTTTACAAGTATCTATTTTTTTTAATGCAATAATATTACACTGCAGTATACATCAAGCCACACGCACTATTGTAAAGAATGGAAGTCCTGGTATAGACTAACTTAGAGGGGGCATACATTTCAAGCTCTTCCCTAGAATACACAAATACCCCGTTCTGGGTCTGAGATCAAATCCTCTGCTAGGTGCTACGGGGGGTTACCAAAGATACAGGCATAGTCATTTAGCATCCGTAGGCTTATAGTCTATATGGGGAAACAAGATGTACAGATTTAGAACAGCCAGTGACCAAAAAAACCACACATAGTAACTTATGTGACACAGAGGATCAATAAGGTAGGAAATAGGGGGCAGCTCAGTGAATTGAGAGCCAGGCCTCGAGTCAGGAGGTCCTGGGTTCAAATATGACTTCACGTACTTCCTAGCTATGTGACCCTGGGCAAATCACTTAATTTCTATAGCCTAGACCTTACTGTTCTGCCTTCGAAACAATATACAGTATTGATTTTAAGATGGAACAGTAAGGATTTGGGAAAAAATAAGTTAGGAAATGAGGAAAGGTAAGTTGGTCAGAGGAGTCAAGGAATGCTTCACAGAGGAGTTAAATAGTCAACAAACATATATTAAGCATTTACTATGTGTCAGACACTGTGCTGAGGATTGTTAAAAAGGCAAAAAACAAAAACCCAACAAAAAGACCAAATAGTTCTTGCCCTCAAGGAGGGGGCAGCGAAGTGGCACAGTGCTGGAGCTAGCTAGAGTCAAGAAGACTCATCTTCATGAGTTCAAATCCAGCCTGACACACGAGATTCTCAGCAAGTCATTTAACCCTGTTTGTCTGCTTTCTCATCTCTAAAATGATTTAGACAATGGCTCACCCTTCCAGTATCTTTGCCAAGAATACTCTAAATGGAGTCACAAAGAGCCAGACATGACTGAAACAACTGAACACCAACAAGCCCTCAAGGAACTGACATTCTAATTGGGAATCCAAAAGGTAAATAACTAGGTAAAACAGAAGATATGTAGAGTAGATGGAAGATAATCAGAAAGGGAAGGCATTAGTAGTAGAAGGGACAGGGAAAGGTCTCCCAAAGAAGGCAAGCTTTGGGCAAAGTCATAAAGAAAGTGAGAGAAACGAAGAGGAGAAGATGAGGGGACAGAGCAGTCCAAGCATGGGCAGCAAACGGTGCGGAGACACAGAGATGGTAGATGGAACGTGCCAGTTAGGTCTTGAATGGTGGGTGACCTTTGGAAGGACATGGAAGGGTACAACAGCCTTTCCTTCTCATAAGGCTTCCCCTTGAGTAGCGAGCTCAATGCCCTGCCAGCCAGAATCATCCCACCCTAGCAATGCAACCTTAACAACTCGTCAGTTCTTTGCTTTTTCAGGAATTTCTAGACCAGAGTGATTGCATACCTGCAGTCACTGAGAGGGAGATGATGACATCTAGGAGGCACAGGACATGGAGCATCCAGCCCCCACTGGGACCACGGATGATGGTTGCAATTATGAAGAGCCTTAGAGACCATCATGGATCAGGAGGAAGAAAGTACAGAGCCGAAAGGAAGAGCCTTTCCCAAAGGGCAAAAGATTCAAAGCCAAGCCTGGAAGGACTGTAGGGTTTACGTGATAAGAAAGGGTTAAAGGGTTCCAAGCATGAAAAAAGGCAAGCAAAGGGTGTGGGGCACAGTGCCTGGTCTTAGCAGATACTCAACAAGTGTTTTAATTCTAAGGAAGCCAAGCAGATGGACTGTGGGGAGGGAAGGGAGGCTCCACAAAGGAAAGCAGTAAGGGATAAAACTGGGTAATAGGGGCAATGGGTTGGGGCAAGATTGACCCCGAATTCCAGACTAAATTTTTTAATTTTATTGTGTAGACAGTAAGCTGTCAGTGAGGGTCTTTTGAGCAAGGCGAGTAATGAAATTGGTTCAATGCTTTAAGATTATCTGGCCACAATGTACAGAAGGGATGGGGCGGCAAGAAGGGGTGAGAGACTGGAGGCAGAAAGCCTGCCTAGGATGTCATTTAGTGGGCATGAGACAAGAGGAGAAGATACAGTCTGGAGAGGCCAGTGCATAGAATCATAGAGAATGAATAGACCTGTCACGTTCCATGTGATATTATTTTGACCAGATTTACACTCAGCTTCCCTTCCTTCTCTCAAGCAGGCCCAATCCACAGAGGGTGGGTTCAACAGTTAATTAATTCACAATGGAAAATTCCCAGCCTTAATTTAAAAAAAAAAAA
>NW_025351492.1:0-1751 GCF_016433145.1 Gracilinanus agilis
TCTCTCTCTCTCTCTCTCTCTCTCTCTCTCTCTCGTCTCCACCCACATAGCCACCGTCCTACTTCAGGCACTCTACCTCTCCCCTCGATTATTATAACTCTTAATTGCTCTCTCTTCTCCTAGTCTCTCCCCACTATAATTCACTATCTACTCAGCTGCCAAAATTATCTTCCCACGTCAGAGAGCTGACCAAGTTACTTTCTGCTCAAAAACCTTCACTGTCTCGAGAGTAAAATAGAAACTCCCTCAGCCTGACATTCAAGGCCCTCCACTTGCTGACTTTTTACCTATCTTCACATCCTCATTTGTATTTTGCCTCCAGAATTTTCTCCCAAAACAATCTCCATCTTCCCATCACCTACAGGCAGTTACACGATCCCCATCCCTGACAGGCACTGTTGTCTCTGCTGCTTATCTTCCTTCAAGGCTCCGATTAGGCCTCCCTCCGAAGCCTTCTCTAGCCCCCTCCCAATTTTTAGTGCTTTTCTCCCTTCAAATTACTATACATTATTATATACTTATTTGTGTCCATGTTGTATTCTTCCATTAGAAATATAAGCTCATTGAGGGCAGGCATCGTTTTGTTTTTCTTAGTATGACTCCAATGCCAAGCATGATATTGTCATATATGTGTATTAGGCAATTAATAAATGTTTATTGAATTGAAATAATAGAAAATGAAATAAAAAGATCTGTACTAGCAAGCAGATATGGGTTTGAAAGGACCTTGGAATTCAGTTCTTATAGTTACACACGCAAACTAGTTCGGCTCAACCTGGTGCTATTACAAGGTCAATTTTCCACATTTGCTAATTGATTTAATTCAATAAAGTTCCATCCTTCATGAAGGATTTCCTGGCCACTAGAGCCTAAGAGCACTTGCCTATTCTACTCACTGTCAAATTCTATACTGACTCAGGTCTCCTTTCATTGTAGTTCCCCAATTAACTTATGAAAGCTCCCCGAAAACAGGGGCCTTGTAGTCTCCAGTACCTAAAATAGGGCTGGCACTCAATAAGGCATTATTGATTAACTGGCTGGCTGATTAAGCCACAGGGTGTAGCAACTCTGAGCTAAGGGAAGACTTCCTTTTGACTTTGAGGAAATGAAGGTGAAACATGATTTCCCCAGGACTTTGCCAGAGGGCCTAATAAAAGTTTGGGCTAAGATGAGAGATCTCCATTGCAATAATAGTTCCTTCCTCCAAATCCTCCAAATACTGTCCTTCCCAGTGATGCAGTAGAAATAGTCATGGATCAGAAGATCTCCCTTACTTTCTCACTTCTGCCAAAAACAGCCACACAAAAGGAATACCAATTTTCTTATTGCAAGTAGAAATGTAAGTCTGCTTCATGGCCTCAAAATTTCAGTTTTCTGGGTAGCAAAATGCTAGATGGCTTTTGAGGTCCCTTCCACCTTCAGATCTATGATCATATGGTTCTAGGCTCCTTCATATTTCTCGATCTAATTACTGAGAAGTCCATAATAAAGGGGCTGGTGTTCCTCCTTCCTCTAGCAGTAGGCAGGCCAGTAACAGCTGATGTTAAAGTTCCATTATGTGGCCAATTTGCCTAAACTTGGAATTGGAATATAGTTCTTGGGCATCTCTTCTTCCTAAATTCACTCAAATAAATACCAGGGGTGTGGGAGGAGAGGGAGAGAAAGAGAGAGGAAGAGAGAAGAGCAGAGGAGAGGAGAGGAGAGGAGAAGAGAGGAAAGGAGAGAATAAGAGAGAGAGGAGAGGAGAGGAG
>NW_025351493.1:0-5794 GCF_016433145.1 Gracilinanus agilis
TATATGTAATATATTATATATAATATAAAATAATCTTATTAGTAGTATAAGATATTCTAAATATATTTTATCATATTTTATAATCTCATAGAATCTTTTAAAAATCATTAGTGGCAGAAGCCATGATAGATTTTTCCCAAACTCCATTAAAAATTTTGTTGTTTAGTCATTTCAGTTGTTTAGATTCTTTGTGACCCCATTTGGGTTTTTTTTTGACAAAGACACTGGAGTGCTTTGTCTTTTCCTTCTGTGGCTCATTGTACAGATGAGGAAATGAAAGCAGACAAGGTTAAGTGATTTACCCAGGGTCACCATACTAGTGAATGTCTGAATCTAGATTTGAACTTAGGAAGATGAGTCTTCATGATTCTAGACCCAGTATACTGTACCTCCTGGGTGCTCTGTTAAAATCCAGTCCTTTTTTGGGGGGGGGATTTAGTCTATTTTTAATGTTTAGTCCTGACTAGGAATCTAAATGACTAAGAATTAATCTCTACCCCTATACAAACATTATTGCAGAGTAGAAAAAAAAAAGGTCATTGAGGACTCCAACACCTTAGACTATGCAATGAAAATTGTTAGAACTAATAAGCTGCACTACATGATGACCACCACCAAAGGGAAAGTGGGAGAGATCAAATCGCCCATGTCATCATTAATGAGTGGATGGGCTATTCTTCCTGTTCCATGTGTCTATGCTCAAACTATCTTGCAAATTCAAAACAAGTGGGTGGTTGCTGATGAACTCATTTTCCTGACCACAAAATATAGCATGTTAGAGCCATCCAGCCCTGACAAGATAAAGATTATAAGATTTATAGTAGTGGAATGCATAGAAGAGGTGGTAAAGAAATGAAGAAACTCAGAGCTTTTAGAGAAATTGTAGGTTTAGAAAATATTCAGAAATCTGAAAGCAGGAACACTAGGAGAGATGATCAAATAATTGCATGTCCATAGAAGCGAGAAGATACATAGTCCAGGGAATTCTATAGACCAAATCTTACTGAGAGACCCTAAGTTCAAATATGGGCCCTCAGGAACTTTGGGTAAGTCAATTAACTTCTCTATGACTTAGTTTCCTCTTCTGAGAGGAAATGAGAGACTTAGGCTAGATGATCTTTACTGTCACTTCTAGCTTTAAAATATGACCCTATGAAACTGTTGAGATTCCACATCTAAGACTTGGCTCTCCACCCAAGACTACTTTCTATTTAGCTAATTGTAAGTTAGAGGGAGCCTTATTCAGAATCAGAGTAAGCTGCTACTTATTTATAGTAAGATGATGAAGGTTTTCCAAAAGCCACATTCTGCCCTTCCCCCTTGCCCCAATGATCTCATTCCATTAATTGGGCACAAAATCTGTCATCATTGGTGCTATGTAATTTAACTTTCTTAAAATATTATGTTACAAAGAAATAAAATTAGCATTTAGTAAATGCCAGGTTCTATGCTAAGCACTTTACCAAGGTCATCTCATTTGATCCTTACGACCATCCTGGGAGGTGGGTGTTGTTATTATCCACATTTTATAGATGAAAAAACTGAGACTCATCCAAGGTTATACAGTTAATAGTATCTGAGGTCACATTTGAACTCAAGGCCCAGCACTAACAGTTCTAGGTCCTGCATTTTCTCTAGTTATCTAGCTGCCTAAGGAAGGTTAATGTTAGCAGGGATGTTTCTTTGATTAACTCCCTATAATGAAAGTGTATCTGGGGTGATGTGAGGGAGGGAAGATAGGAAAGGAAAGCAGAGTCCAGAGTGAGAATGATGTCTGATTTGGGTGTGTTACCACATTAGTAGACATTTAGTAACCAAAGGGTAACATAAGACCCTGGTGGCAATAGAAGGAGAATCTCAAAAAAAATATATTGGATCCTTAGGGGCATAAATACTTGGCTTCTTTTGGAGGTACCCAGCATCTAGCTGGAGGTTACCCATCCCCATTTTCTAGTTTCCCTTATTAATATGAGATCCATAGCTTATGAGAGGCAGTGTGGCACAGAACTATTCTCAGATCAAGGAAAACTTGGGTCAAGTCTCACTTCTAACATATATTAGCTGTGTGACTTTAGACAAGTTACAACTTCTCAGTGTTCTAGGTTACTCTCTAAAGCTAGAAATGGCAGAGAAATACAGGTACAAGATTCTTTCAGTTCCTAAAGCAATAAAATCATGGATCCAGTCCTTCCCCCAGAGCTAATAAGGAGTTTGTTAGTACAAAATTCTTATGCATATGCTCCTGAGGACAGATTTTTGAGCCTTATTTTTACCATATCCCTAAGGACTGTTCAATCACTCAATCAGCCAAAAAATATTTATTAAGTGCCTACTATGTGCCACACACTGTGCTAAATTCTGGGGACACTAAAGGAAGCAAAAGACAATCCCTGCCCTCAAGAAGCTTATAATCTAATAGGGGAGATCACATGTAAATAAATATTTACAAGATAGACTATGCATAGGATAGAAAGGAAAAAAAACTAAAAGAGACAAAGCACTAGAATTGAGGGTTGGGAAGGATTCCTATAGAAGGTAGAATTTTACTTGAAACTTAAAGGAAGCCAGGGAAGGGCAGTAATGAGAGTGGAGGAGTGATAGTGTGGGTTCCTTGCATGGGAGACCATCATCAAAAGATTTATTGTTGTTGTTAATATTTGGCTTCTTCAGTAATGTTTGGCTCTTCATGACCCAATTTGTAGTTTTCTTGGCCAAGATACTGGAATGGTTTGCCTAATTTTTCTAGCTCATTTAACAGATGGGGAAACTGAGGCAAATAGAGTACAAATAACTTGCCTATAGTCATGCAGCTACTAAATGTCTGAAGTCAGATTTGAACTCAGAAAGAAGAGTCTTCATGACCTGGGGTCCTGCTCTCTATGCACTGCAGCACCTAGTTGCCCTATCAAAAGATATGGAGCTAGTTTATGAAATTTTATGTTAAAAGTATTGAGAGTTGATTTTTTTTGTTTTGTTTTAGACTTATGATTTTATCTGGGGGAGGGGGGTAATATCAGGTATGGAAACTCCCTCAATCAATGCATAATGGCATCAACTCTCTAATTTATAGTTAGAATGTTGCCTAGACAAAGAAAAACTGTGACTTGCCAGGACATATCCTAGATCAGCAAGTACAGGGACCAGGTCTATGATTTCATTGGCTTTAGGAATGCTCAGGATGGAGAAATCCCCTCTATCAATGCATGTCCACCTTTTCTCTGTAGCATAGTCTGAGTTGACCCCAACACTGAGAGGTTAAGCAAGGGTCAGAAGCAGGACTTAAACCTAAATTGTCAAAGGTATAATTCTGGCTCACCATCTAGTACCCCATGCTGTAGTTTCATATCCAAATATATGTCAAAAATTCATATGGATAACTGCTAAAAAAATTAGATGCTACCATAGGTAAGCCTTGGTGGTAGGGGTTCACCTCCCATTACTCAAGAACACACCTTCCCCAGGACTGATTGCTTTGGGGGCCATCACCATTTAGTAAGCCTAGACTTGCCTCTAAGATTTATCATTCTTTGTGCTCTTGTGGCCAGTTCATCTCTGAAAAAAATGTCTTGGTCTCTTAAGATAAGCTTGAAAGGTCTTTTCTGAGCCTTTGCCCACTGGAAGGCATAGGGCAGCACAAGATCTAATAGTTATAAAAGCATCTATCAATGCCAGGCTCAAAAGAATAATTTCAAATAAATTCTGTGAGGAATTCAGCACATCAGCAGCTTGTGACTGGTTAAAGCTAACACTAAACCCTAACACCAGCTTAGGTTTATACAGGATTATGGTGCCATAGAGTTAGAGTTGTAAGGGATCTTCGAGTGTTTTGATTCATCACTGTCTTAATAACAATGCCATGAGGTAGGAAGTATACTTATTTGTCAGTTGGTTTTCATTAATGTCTGCCTTCAGTGACCTCATTTGGGGTTTTCTTGGCAAAGATACTGGAGTGGTTTGCCATTTCCTTCTCCAGCTCATTTCACAGATGAAAAAAATGAGACCAACTGGGTTTAAGTGACTTACACAGGATCACACAGCTAGCAATTGCCTAAGGCCAGATTTGAAATCAGGAAGATGAGTCCTCCTGAATCCAGGCCCAATTCTCTATCCACTGTACCATCTAGCTACTTCACACCTATTACTACTCCCTGTTTTAACAAGTGAAAGAACCAAGATTCAGAAAAATGAATGTGTGGCTTGTGCACAGAGTAAATATTGACCCTGGGATTTGAACCCAAGTTTCTACTGACTTTATGTCCAGGGCTCTTTTCTCTATACCTTAGAAATAGTAGGCGCATTGAAGCAGTTTGCACTTACTTTAAGGCTTATAAAATGATATCCTCATATCACCTCTGTGAGTTGGGCAATGAAAATATTATGTCCATTTTATAGACAAGAAGATTGAGATTTAGAGAACTTAAGTGACTCAGAATCATACAACTAAGAAAGAGAAAAGTTAGGGTCTATAATAATAATAATAACAGCTAGCATTTACATAGAGCTTACAAATATTATTTCATTTAATCTTTATTTATAGATGAAACAGAAGCAAACAGAGGTTAAAAGATTTGCTCAGTGTCACATAGCTAGCAAGTGTCTGAGGCCAGATTCTTGATTCTTGGGCAGATAGGTCACATGTTAGATAGAGCATTGGACTTGGAATTCAGATGAACTGTCTTCTCAAGTTCAAATCTGGCCTCAGACACTTACTAGCTGTGTAATCCAAGGCTAGTCACTTAACCCTGTTTGCCTCAGTTCCTCATCTGTAAAAATGAGCTGGAGAAGAAAATGGTAAATCATTCCAGTATTTTTGTCAAGAAAATTTCAAAATGGGGTCATGAAGAGTCAGATATGACTGAAACGAGTGAACAATAAAAACTCCTTGACCTTAAGCTCAACATCACTGTATCCCCGAGTTACCTCAGAAGATTCATAGTATCTAAATCTTCTGAATCTAGGTCTAGAGCTAAACCATGATGGATACCCATAGGCAATAATAGTCAACAATTATTTTCTGCATGCTTATTTTTGCTGTTTTTTAAAATTACTTCCCAAGGAGAAAGAATATTTTGGGAGTGATTTACTTTGATTTCTATATGGAGCAAAACCATGTGGAGGAACCATATTTAATTCAGATTTAATTACTATGACTCTTTCAAATCCTGAATTCTCTGGGTCTTCAAAGGGGATTACACAAATAAAAAGGATTCTAAGGTCACAGATTGAGTTGAATGGGACATCATAGGTCATCTATTCTCATTCCCTCATTTTATAGATGAAACTAGACACAAATGTAGTAAACGTCAGAGATGGGAGAGGAACCTAGATACTCCTGCTCCAGAACCAACCCCCTCTCCTCTAGTCCATGCTGCTTCCAATAGGCGGGTGTGTATTCGGACACTCCTGATCCAAGTCTTTCAATGGTAGGGTTGAGCTATGTCACTTAGGAACACAAACACTCCCCATATCAACCTGATCATGGGCTGCCACTACCACACCCATAGCCCTAGACACTTAAATGTGGGTATCTAGGGAAGGAAAACATAAATCTATCTTTAAACTCCAGACTCAACAGCTGCTACAACTGCCACTCCCATGACCCAGCCTCCTGGACATGGCACCTAAAAACAACCCAACAATAAATATAATGTGTTATAATATTGTATTATTATTTTTTATTTTTTTTAAACCCTTAACTTCTGTGTATTGTCTTATAGGTGGAAGATTGGTAAGGGTAGGCAATGGGGGTCAAGTGACTTGCCCAGGGTCACACAGCTGGGAAGTGTCTGAGGCC